>NC_133476.1:1103489-1163489 GCF_025370935.1 Choristoneura fumiferana | reverse complement strand
GTTAGTTACATTCTCATGCCACAATTTGGCATGCAAAATCTTAATCTCATTGCAAATCAATACTAATAACCATCAACTAACAACAACTTATTGCTAACAACAGCCGCT
Source organism: Choristoneura fumiferana (assembly GCF_025370935.1). Lineage (NCBI taxonomy): Eukaryota > Metazoa > Arthropoda > Insecta > Lepidoptera > Tortricidae > Choristoneura > Choristoneura fumiferana. The sequence goes on along the minus strand of NC_133476.1, from coordinate 1,163,381 downwards.
TTCAGCCAGTGTCTTGTCCACGCAGCAACTCGCTCGAAGCGTTTACGAGCTATCGGATCGGCGCGAGCGCATATATCACGATCACTCCCCACGTGTCATTAACATGTTTACATATCGGACGCTCGCTTTAATTTACCGTCCATCGCTTGTTTTATTTCCCACATTCCCGGTTGATTTATTTGGCTGACGATAGGATTAAACGCGACACATAGCGCGAAAAAACGGCTTCGAGTGACGTTTTGAAGTTGTGGCTTTATTAAGTGATAGATAAAATAGACATTTAAAAGATGAAAATAGCAATAGTGTAAGAATATCGTGAAATAACTCTAAGTAAAGCAACGTCTCTTTATATGTAGTAGGTGAACTATCTTGTAAGAAATAACTTCGTCAGATTTTTTCGAACTTGAGAATTGAGCCCTCACTAGATCCACAGGTTCGACCCTAGCAAATATATAAGAGTATCTAATTCGCTTTTAATAACAGTTTCTGCCATTGAATTGTTCTTCCAACAGCACTGTGTTCAGTGATTTGTCAAATTGTCTACCCGTATCTACTAGATGTGAAACGGAATAACTACCGCTCAACGATCGCTCTAACACCTATCATTTATACTGTTTCACCACAATCATCAAGCTGTCACCCAAACACGTCCGCCATCTTATATTCACATCACAAATCCGCATAAATTCGTCAACGGAAATATAAACGTCAATCGATTCCAATTTCAAACACGAACCATAGACCGCGCGTTTACTTTTTTATAGCAATCGCGTTTGTTCAGTCAGAACACCCGCGTGGTTTTCGTGATCCATCACGTGAAAAGTAAACCGCGTTTTGCATCTGGCCAGTATTTTTTGCAGTTAAGTGCCCGTAGCGGTCGTGAACCTTTAGATCGCGGGGTCGACGACTTGCAGCTTCAGCCCGAAAAAAGGCTATAATATTACACACGTGATTTTTGTATTCAGTGGGCGTGACGCAGAGTTTTTCTAAGTAATGCTTAATGTGAGATTGAGTTTGCTGTAATGAGGCGGTGGCTTTGTGCAGATGCGCCTTGGGCGTCATAATCGACATTCGAGAGGTATGATCCGCCATATTTATTGCCGGATTGTCAAGCGTGCCAGTAAACCGGATATGACGACCACGACGATTCTCTTAAGAGCTAGCAACTAATGCGATACAAAAGTATACGAAAACTTATGTAAACAAAAACACGTTTCAATAAGTGATACTATATATGTTCCTTTTTTTTCTTTTGAAATGCGCCACCCAAAGAACAATAAAAACAGCACCAATAATATTTTCGACTAGTCCGTAATTTTGTAAGAACTGTAATTTTCAACTTCGTACCACAATTACTTGTAACTAACTAATCAACGTTTTTTTCAGACGCAGCAACTTCATTTTTAAGATGCGATTTCAAAAATCGACCACCAGACATTCGGAATTCAAATTCTACTCATAACAAAAATCTACTACACTACAACTGTCACTTCTCTTCGTTATTTTTCACTACTCTGTACCGTCACGGTGTTGCCATTAAATTAATTAAATTACGTAATGTTGCCAGCCCGATTAGTTCTGCGGTCATCCGACGATTGTGACCGCGGAATGTTTTCGTCGGTACGCACGGAACACTAATCGATTTCCGAGCTAATAACCTAGAATTTAGCATCGAGTTATTCCTTAGAAATCTGAGACCGAACCTATTATAAGACGTGACGAGGAAAAACGGATAAAATGGCCGTTATGGAATAGATGAAGCAAACAATTCGGGTTTTTTTGTCGGCACCGTGTTTTGGGTTTAATATTTCACCACTCTCTGACAAATTCATGATATTTCTGTGACAGCTATTTGTAATGCAGTATCTGTTTAATTTGTTCGTATTTATTCATTTAATCGTTTGGCATCAGTAGGTACATTTGAAATAGGCTTATAATATAAAATTACAGAATATAAAACAATAACGACACAACACATTCAGGGAAAGGTTATTCAAATAGGCCAAGATGGCGGTAGATTTTTTAGAATAAACTAGAAGTGCAGATCTTTTAAAGATCCAGCCAGGATTTGAACCCCCATCTCTTGGCTAATCGTCCCGAGCGTGTTAAATCCAAAAACAACATACCTTCTCCAATCAACTCACGCGTAACTAGGTTTCTTGGATACCTGTGCCAAGAATGGCGTGTGGTAACTTAAAAAAAACTTAAATCTCGTTGAACAAACGTGCTTTTAATAAAAACAAAAGGTACTTTATGAACGAAAGCTATTTTTCCGCCAAAAGCGGCGTTCGCGTAAACACGGCTTGCCGGGCGCCCGCGCAAGTTCATTGTCGCGCGATGCTACGATAAGCCAACTGGAGCAGCGCGCGCGCCGAAGCCAGAATAACAATATAACTTTATGTAAAGTTTAGGTATGTAAAAAAAACATATCATAGTAAAATTTACATCAAGTGATATAGTACGCCTACGAGTATTGCTTACCTTTGAAAATCTCTACATCTCATGCTTCCTCTGGGTTGGTGTTTAATAAAGAGTTATTGTATTATATTGTACCAAATAGAAACTAAGCAAAGCTTGCACTATAGTTAATAGACAACAGTTAAATATACTTTCAGTTAAAAACACTAACAATGATAAAAATAAATAAATGATTTCGTGATCCCCTGTTGACATCTAAGGACGTTAAACGCGTTAAAAAGAATACTTCACTTTCTTGGACAATCTATGTTCAAAACCATGCTAAGAACTTGAAAAAATAGCGACAAACACAAATATTACAACACAACATAATTTTGTTAGATGTTGCATACATAAATTGCATTAGTATGATTAACATACTGCAAAAATTATGATAAATATAGCACATACCAGGAAACAGTACAGGCATGCGGGAATACCACAACTAATGTAAAATACCAGGCGGTAACTACCTAACTACACAACAGACACAATTATACATGGTCACGTCACATCATAAGGAACATAAATTACACATGTATTGTAAAAAATCTATTAAAATAACACAAGAACCGTGAGAACCCGCCATTAAAACGAACACAAACACACAGAACATTAATCTTCTAACGACTACCAGAAATAGGGTCAATAAAAATACGTTTTTTTCGCTGACCCAAAACTTAAAACTAAACTGTTAATACGCGTTCAATAAATCAATAAAAAAGTCAAACTGAAAAATAGCTCCTACACCTACGAAGGTTTTAATGTGGTTGTCAACCTTTTTGTGTACTTTATTACAATTTTAAATATACTAGATATAATTTATAGAATTATAAATGATAATAAATTGCTAAAAGTTCAAATTATTCACTGTTTATTTTCATATTTGTGAAGAACGTAGGTTGCGGACCACTGGTTTAATAAAAAAGGAGATTGGGACACGGCGGTGTAAGTAAAACGTATCGATGACGTTTGGCCAAGGCAGTTTGATGATATCACAGATCGGGTTTAAACTGCGATTTACATTTTTATTACAAAACCTGAACGCTCACGCCAATTTGAACTATTAAATAAACCGCCGATAACAATTTGAAGAAAGGACCACCCAAAGTCAGCGAAAGGAAAATTCAGGACAAAATAATTAAATTACATAAAAGACACATATATTCATAAACGAAAACAAAAGGATTACACAATACAATAACATTATAGTGACGATATTTCTATAATCGGTGCTTTTTAAAAATTCGTTACGGATCACCAAAACTGGCCATCAACAGACCGCCTGCGGCGCTCGACAATGGAACAGAAAAATAAATGTTCAAAAATGGAATCGTTATTAAGCTTGACACATTGGCGCACAAAAGCGGAATGGATTATAGAAAAATACAAACTTACCCGGAAAGATTTCAGTGGCGCTAGTATCTAACAGCAACCTTGGCTTAGTACGTGATTAACGCTAGTACCAGATTTTTCCACCGGTTTACGTAGCTTGGTGCTATACTTGTTTATGAGACGGACCAAAGATAATTTATTCAGAGACACGTGCTGGAAATGTATGAGAGCATGGGAAAGGTAATGGTCGTATAAATATTGTCGAAGGCGCGAATACGGTGAAAGTTTAAACACGACTCGATATCGAAACGTAAAGGGCCACCATAAGTAGGAACACCAACTTTAAAAATATAACGGACATTTCAATATACGGTATAGGTTCAACGTAGGCTACGTGTGAAGATAAAATTCTTTCTTATAAACATCCACTGTTGACAGTCTCTCGTTAATGGATTTTAAAAATATTGTGCCAAATTTAAGTAACTACAACAAGGTTGAGTTTACATACACCACTTTCTAAAAAAAAAGATTTCCAAATATACAAATTTATACATAAAACTCCAGACAGCCTAAATGATTTAACAAAAGAGGATCGACCTGAAACGTTACAAATCACTTTTGCAGACATAAAAGGACAACTCGTTCTCAACCCATTGTGTTAATTGTGGCAGACAGGCGAGCAAAAAACTGGCCGAATTTAAATTACAAGCCGCAGGAAAACAAAAGGATGAAAATACGCTAAGACAATGGACCCTACGCTATCCGAACGGGTTATTACGTATGATAAACATAATAAAAGGCAACGTTCTCTCTTCTCTACGCAAAACGAGGGACTTTGAGAGCTTGGAGTAAAAAGTATCAAAAATACTTTGAGATTAAAACTATGCTTGTACCAATACTTTTAAGCTTTTCGACTAATATAGAGATAGTTAACATAGTAAAGCGTCAATTATTTAACAAATTTAGTCTTTAGCAGATGTATGTATAAAGAACTCTACATACAAGTGACTTAGCGCATAAGCGAAACTAAAAGCTTTTTGAACATTTTAGTCTTCTAGAAATGACTTTCATCGTAATTCAAGCGTTTGACGCTAGAGGACGCTTCAGATGTCACGGCTGTTGTATGGTAATGTATGAGGCGAAGTCGGGAGCGGGTGCTAGCGTGGGTGACAAGGCGGCTCAGCTTTATGAATACTTGACAGTTACATGTTAATATTGACTATATGACAGTGACACTGGCGTTCATTAAAACATAATTTGCCGTTATGATAATCATGAGAAGTGACAGGAAACGTTGTCGAAATAACATAGTGCTTTAAAGAAATGCCGTATTCAATATTACATGGGTCACCGTCACAGAAATCCACTGATCGCTACAAATAAAGATGTTCAACATGATGTTACTATAGCTAAGCAACACAGTATAATTATCCATTCATATAAAAGAAGAAACGGAATGAAAGACAAGCATCCATTGCATCTTAATTTGACATTGGTCAGTTAAGAAAACCAAACAAATTAAAATCAACCATCAAAAACCGCTGACCACTAATTTCACACTAACACGAGACAAAGAACTAAACTGGTCGCTACAGCATATAATTGTTAGTTAATGAGCCTGGCTGATCACGCTGGCCGGCGATCGCAAGGACAGACAGACAAAGGCTTACATCACAAGTTACATGTATTACGTTTGTACGTAGCGGAAATCTCGGAAATTATACGACTAGGATACTCTCCTATAACAGCCTAGCACACAACTAGTATGCAGTTACGATAGAACGATAAGTTTGTATCAATTTCTAACAATAGACTACGTCTACAAATCGACGACTGTATCACCTTTGTTGTCTAAACGATCTAATTCCCCATTATTATTTGTGACAATTACATTCTTAGCTTGGTTAAAACTATTGTAGTCATTGCCGCTTCGTTACGAACAGCTAAGAAAACAAACATCTGGCTTTTTAGCAAGATACGCGCCTGCCTTGCTCTTATTAGTTCAATAATTCAAAAAGAACCACCCCAGTAGATATTAGCTTAACAAATCGATTTCAAATTGCACTCCCAATCTTGACGTTAAATTGCAGATCAAAATAGCAACAACATATAACAGACCGAAGTAATGTCAGCATCAATCACATGTAACGTTGAGCGACCATCGACCGTCATAAAGGTAGAAGACGATAAATCCCTGAACACTGATTAACCATCAGAGAAGCATATTAAAGGCGCTTTCGAACATGCGTTACGTGAGACGCAAAACTATAAGTGTCGTATCATCATAAAGGTTAGTCTTTAATTAAGTTTTATGTCCGGGCAATAACTTAGCGCAGCCATGAGTTCCTCGAAGATTAATTTAAATACTTGAGGTACATTAATGCGTCTGTTTGCGGTAAACTACGATAAAACAACAATTAACGGAACTCCAATCTCATAATCTAACTAAGCTATGAGACAATTTTCTTTTTCGATTTGGTAATCGAAAGTTTAGTAAATTGTTGATATAAGTACATAGAAATATATAGCAACATAGCAAATTCCTTTTCATCTTTCTTGAGGATAATGATAATTTATTCTTTAAGAAAAACTATGACGCTCAGAAAGGAAACTATCCACAAATAAACACTTATAAGGAAACCATGATTATCAATAATAATTGTTAAAATATCGCCAAGTTACAACAGTTACGATTGTTTTCTTCTTTTTTCAAACAATAGATTGCATGCGTCAATAGTGACGTATGGTGCTATCTATCGAAACTATCATAAGTCGCGACTCTTACACAGAATATTTGCCCTAAAATGTCTAGGTGAAGTCAAAGCAAGGCACAGCGAAGCATCAGTAAAACAATATCGCGTGATGAATGTGACAGTTAAACCCGAGGATGGCCGAGCGGACACGATTATTGCCGATCGTTAAAGCCCTTAAAGCACCGCTAAACGACGCATTAATTATGCAGATTGGCGTCTGATTATAATGCAATAAATATTTATCCATGCCGATATCAGTTAATTGTCGGTCGGAAATGATTGTTATCGGTTTACGTTACATGTTTCCCATCCGAGTTGACTGTGCCATGTGACGCAGTAATATCAGATACTACTTTACTAAAGTTGCTTAAGAGTATGTGACACTTTGTAAATTATTGCAGGCTTTTTCAGTAGAATTATGAAATTTGCCAACAAGTAAGACCTAACAGCACAAGTAAAATAAATCACTGATCCGGACGAAATATGTAACTTTGCTTAGCATAGAAATACTAGCTCATTTGTGCTAACTTTTGATTTGGCCGATGCTTTATTAACCTGAATATGGTCTGCCTTTTCCCACACGTCATTCACCGGTCAATGGTTATGCGAAGGCCGTCTCTTGACCGGCAAATGCTTCAGAGTACTTCTCGAGTATCGAGTTCTTTAATTCTTTTCGCTTTGGTGCAACACAACAGCTCGTGCATCTGAATGCACGAGCAATGGCTTCAAGCTAAGTGTTTCTGTCGTGCCTGTGGAGTATTTAACCTCTTTTGTGAAGCGATGTAGGTAATAACATTATGAATAGTTTCAGACTGCAAGGACTGTAACGGAGTTTTCCTAAGCATTAGCGGCTGGTGACACAGAATGTTCAGAGGAAATGATGAAGAGGATGGAGACGCAAGAAGATCCGCGACGACACAAACAAAGTCATATGCTGCTGAAGGTGAATGAGGAGCGATCGTCCGAAAAATAGAAAAATTCGTTGAGGTCACGACCCCTAGCAACGAGGATTATGATTTATGACTCAAGGATGAGGAAATCATAGTCGAAGCAGGCACACAATAGAACCTATGAAACCACAATACCATTCGGATGTCAAACTGTGATAATTACAAAGCGACATGTTCGTGATGGAGAGGGGTGTAACGTCTCTTAGGCTTTTTTTTAATACCGTCAATAAACCAGTCTACAATTCGTGAGTACAAAAGCTTGTTATGCATGTTCCGCACCTCATTAGGGTCATCGAAGACGAGATCGTCCCATGATCGATGCGTGTAACGGGCACCTTCCGGTGTTAATGCCGCATTCGATACGCCAACTATTTTCGACATGGCAACACAGCACGTCAAGCTGACAGCTCAAAGAGCCTCTAGTGTCTGTAAGCCTTTATATTTTGACAATTGACGATCTTTTTATTGTGCATTTGATGTGTTATTACAAGTTCATTGAACTTTTTTTTTACACGTAATTCGATGAGCTATTAAAAGCCGTTATTTACAAACAAGCCTCGTAATTTTAAATCACCACGCAATTATAAGGCATGTGCGCAAAGTTAAATACTCGAAACCGATGCGTTTATGAAATGCGAGATACAAGCCTGTTTCTCATTGGAAATTGCCGAGATAAAGCGTTAAAACGGCGTACGTAAATACTGCTTTGTGATTGGTCGAGAGCTGGCGAACAATTAGTAATCTAACGTCTTCCGAGACTGATTTGATTGTTGTTGCGTTGCCGGGTCCTCACCAACCAGGCCGATGGGAGCGCCAGGGCAAACTTTTATACGCGTATTCTGAAAATTTTGTAGGAAATGTGTAGTGGCATATTTGTACTATTATCTATTCTGTGTTAGTCTTCGCTAGCTGTAAATGGAGGCGGAATATCATTGAATGGGAAATAAATAAAGCTACTGGTGCCTTTTCTCGGGAAACTATAATCAATAGACGAAAACAAGAAATTTTCAGAGTAAAGATACAAATACATCGTACAATCCTACACATATTTAATTAACGAAACTAAGATAAATTGCTTTTAGTCCATTAGAATAGATATTTCCATTCTATTTCATAGTAGTATTGTATTCTTCTACAGCTGATACTTTATACTATCTACTTACTTCCGTCATTATGTTGTTGTGTTCCGTTGTTATGTTTAGTTAAGTTTATTAATCATTCAATTTATAATTACATCATAACTTGCAAAGATGTCAAATAAGATGAATTTATATTGTAACTACACCCGCGACCTCGTTTATCGCTATCTCGCGAGAGCTAGGAGGAGTTTTTCTGGACAAGAATTTTATGTGCTTCCCGAGTCTTAAATCATTTGAATACCAAATTTCATCTAAATTGGTTTAGCGGTTTAAACCGCTTAAGTGTGAAGAAGTAACAGACAGAGATACTTTCGCAATTATAATATTAATAAAGGTTGTGAAATCGTAAATTTTCAGCTCTTTTTAAAGGGCAAGGAAGGCAAGTCAAGACATACACAATATACATGTTCTTTACAAAAGCCCTAAGCTGCAACCAAAGGACCATCTCCAAAACGGTCAAAGCGAATGATTGGTTCGAACGGTTAGAGCGAACCCAAGAAAAGGTAACAGACTCCGATTGTAATGCCCGACGAATTTGACGAACGAAAATTAACCTGCCAACGCTGGCTGGCAATAAAGGCCCGCGTACTGATTGCCGGACAAAATTCGTAAATTCGCGGCTAGCGTGCGCGCGCGCAGTAAATAAAGTCCGTGGAGCGCGCCGGCGGGGCTCCCACGCCGGGATAACAGGACCTTGCGTTCTGACGAATCAATCATTCCCTTGATGCACTAAAGAGATAGCATGGGGTTAGATAGTCTGTGGGGGATTCAAAGGTTAAAAAACCGGCGAAGGGAGTGTCAGCCCTGGGCACGGTTCTGTACAAATTAAAGGCAAGAAAAAAAATGTTTGTACAATACAATATACTACAATACAATGACTCTTTAGTGTACACGACAAATAGTGACTGTGGACTGTAGTAGTGCACTTTTTTTAATAATTTTTGCGACTTGGTCTTGCTTGCTTTTCTTACGAGTTTTTGAGCTTGTACTCCCATACTACACTATTTTAGTTCTATTTATATAAACGAGAAATACCCTATATATTTCGATTCCCACGATGTTTGAATGTGAGGATGAGGACGTTCTACGGCTTATCAGTAATCAAACGGTTCGATTGTACACGCCCTAGCGTCCAGACTTTCATGCCATTGTCATCATCAACATCAGCCGTAGAAAGTCCACTGTTGGACATAGGCCTCCCCCATAGACCTCCAGTTGCTTTCATACATTTTCATACCCTTCATACTAGTCAGAAAATATTACATACAACTCTTCGACTCTTCCAAAAAGCCCTTACTATTCTTGTGTAATCAAGCGTGAGAAACTGCGCTGGCGCGTGGGAGTTGTTGCGCAGACGCAACTTGTCAAAACTGGCACAAGAATCAACGCCATCAAAGGTATAAAAAAAAAACATTAAAATATTTAAATCTAACGATTGAGTTTCGCAAGCCTCTCGAGAGATGGCATTGGCTTCAACGTCATTAGTCTAATGATCTGTGCCAATCGAATGGCTCAAATTGTAGCGAATGGGCCTTCGAGGTTAGTAGATTGGCGAACTAGTTTTAGGAAAAGTTCGTATCATTGATATTTAGTCGTACGAGTAATATATATAAACTTGTAGTCGTTTTCTCGAGCGGATGTATCGATATAGCTTAGGAACTGGTATATAGGGTTGCGATTATTATTGGGTTTAATCCCACTTTTAGGTCACGCTATGTTCGCATGTAGGGTGTCATGTTTTGAGAAATCAAAAACACTTGCAACCCTCTGGCAAATTTGCTTACAGTGGATTTTTAACGGTAAAAATCTCAGTTTCAGGAAACTGCGTTTTTCCTATTTTGCTAACACCGAAGTAGGTAATCTCGATAAATAACAATAATAAATGCGCAGGCCATTTGTTTTAAAGTCTATTTCATTACTAATTTGTCTTTTCCACAGCCACCATTCGAATGTAGAGCAAAAAAGCTGCAATAGTTGCAGCCCCTTGTCAACCCTGCAAGTAATCAAATTACGCAATTAATTAGAAAGCGTGAAAATGGGACGTGTTATGTCACACTTTCGATTTCACGTGCCCATCGCATTCCCGGCCGTTAGTCACCGCTGTTGGGTGGCGTTCGTTTTTTAAACGTTTCCGAATTAAAGTGGTCGATTCTTTTGTTTTTCACGACGCTTATGTAATTAAACGATTGGGTGCTGGCCACTAATTCGTTTTAACCTGTTCAGTCGTTACTGTCATAGGAAAAGTTGCATCGGCGAATTTATTCTATCTACAGGATTAAAACAATTATCACTGTTATATTTTAGAATTCAATGCCGTCATAAGATCCTTGGTTCGTTAGTGAAACCACAACAACATACAAAAAAAAAGTAAATATTGTTGGCAATGACAATGATACGAACAAAAGATTTAAAAGAAATATTGATGGATGTGGTAATGGCAGTGTTACTGGCTGAGTATACTTATACTGCAAGAAAAAAAAAGATTACACAACTTCACGTAAAAATAACCATCCGTTTAAGGGTCCAATCCAACATCAAGCTGGTCCTTCTCGGAAATCGAAAACTGGGAAGGCCTTGGCAGGGGTGAATTAGATACTGTAATATTCTGCAAAGTCGTCAACCAATTGGCAATTAAGAGTATTCGAAACCAGTAAACAATCCAATCAGTTGGATTCAACAATCAATGTCCCGGTCCCGAATCATTTGTTTCAATCTCACGTCACACCGTTCTGTCCGATTCATAAGATAGACAACACATAATATATATCCCTGCCACACCACAGAAACGTCCTAAGTCCAATCTACGGTGCATTAAAAACGGAACTTTACGAAATATACAACAGAGTCCAATTCGAATATCTTGTACCATGTCGCTTAAAGCTTTGTTCGTTTTGTGAGCACTTTTGCTAATTAAGATACGTCACAGCGGGGGCCGACGCAAAATGTGATGGTAATGAAAGGCGCGTGGTCAAAACAATTGCCGGCTGACTCATGCACAAGCGCAAGGCTAAGGGTTACGACTACAAGGGCAGCTCCAAAGTATACATACTTCAACCATGGTATAATTAGCAGGAGGCGTTGAGAGAATATTCTTGTTAGGCAATCTGGAGAGAAAAAATAGCAAAGTATAAATAGGTTGTTCTTCATTACCATAGTGCGACAAGGGCGTCGTGCGCGACACCAAGGAGGGGAAGGTAGCTGCCCTACCCCCTAGACATTCTGACTGCTTTTGACTGTACATACAATTCATATAATTCCCGTCATCCATATAAATCAACTTGGTCCCCTCTCCTCACACCCCCAAACTATCGGCTGGCGAGCAATTTTTAAAGATGATGATGTACCTACTATTATTTGGTGTCTCGTGATATTTATTTATTTTATTTGGAAGAAACCCAATCTCAACAGGCTTAATGCTCTAAAGCAGGGGTCACCAAATGGCGGGTCGCGGTTCGGATCCGGACCGCCGACCTATTTTGTGCGGACCTTAAGTAAACGGTAACTTGTTACTAGACGAAGTTTAATAAAATGTATCCCGCGCTTTAATTGTCCTAGTTGGAGTCAATTCGACAACGGACGACCGGACCGCGTTGATAATTTTTATTTTAAAAACTGAACCCGTGAAGTAAATAATTGGTGAGTCCTGCTCTAAAGCCCGCTTGCACGGCCTAGAATTAAGAAATGACATCGCTAACCCTAGATCTGGTTAAGACAGTTTGACACTGTGTACTTCTTCTTCTTCTTCTCTTTTAAAATATGGCTTTTCTGTCCTAATTAATAGGACAATTTCGCCAGTGTCAAGGTAAACTCTCTAGAGGGACGTTGTACGGTAATTGTAGTTTTTGGAACTTAATAGTAAAATTCCAGAAACCACGTGGAGACCACTTGCGCATTAAAAAATGTTAGACACAAGAGCAATATAGAATTTTGGGATCTTTGTTCACTGTTATGGTTAATCGCCGCATAAAACACTATCAAAATTATACTTCAACTAGCCAAAGAAACAGAAATAGCAAAATTAGATACTGTCCACATCCGCCATCTTCGAATGCTACAAATCGAATCCTCCACTGGGTACTTAATACTGAATAAGGATGTTGACTAGGGATGTTGACTCCACCAATCAACTGACGTAGAATAGGGGTGTTGACTGCACCAATCAACTGACGTACTTTTTATGAGCTGTCAAAACACAATTCTCCCATAGAGTTTGAATGGAAATAGTAACATATGACGTCACTCGTTCGCCAACTGAATCAACTAACTACTTATTTGTTTTAAAGCAACAAAAAATCTAATTTTGCAGTTGATCGAAAATTAATCTGGTGTTCAGGGCGAAAATAAAGCGTTTTTTTACTGGAGTCGTGTCTTCGAATTATTTTTCAACGGTGTCAACGTCCCTATTAACGTTATGGGTTATGTGGAACCCAATAAATACTCTGTATAGGGTAGAGACCATTTTTAATTCATACGTACTTTAACACAATGTAGGTCATGGGCCAGCATGACCGACCACTTTCACATTGATTGGTCGCCAACGAGCATCGGCCGATTTAAATATGGAGGAGCGATTTAAGATGCCAGTGAACTGTGAAGATCAAGGATTGATCCGTTGGCATACTTTAAATTGGACGCACTAAAATCATACGTGTGACGTTATTGCAGCAATGAGGCTTAGTTAGCACTAGTTTCACTAGTATCGTGATCGTGAGCTAACTTTGGGGGCGGCAGACGTGAACTTGCCTTCGAAATCCAAAAGCTTAATGGTTACTTGACCTGAAATGTATATTTCAGAACTAAATTATTGTTATTATTATTTTAAAATTTATGACGGTGGAAGCATTCTACACTTCCACTGAACGTAGATATAGTTTAGATATAGTTAGTGTTTAGTATTGTAACTAAGGGACCCCATACATCCCTGTATTTTTTATTATTATTATTTTTTGTATTTTTTTTTCTTTAATTGTATAATATAGTTTTTAAGTATTTTATTTGTAATTATATTACTTATTATGAAAAAATGACTTTCTGCCAAGTTTCTTGCGGCGCATTCTTCTTGGCAATGATGGTCTTTCCGAAAGCGCTGGTAGTTTAAAAAAAATACGTGTAAAAGTGCCCATTGCGGCCTATTTACTGAATAAATCATTGGAATTTGAATTTTTTGAATTTTGAATTTGAATTTGTGAGGTCTCCTTGAAAACTTTGACACTGATTTGCGTCACGTCTGTGTTCTGATTAGTTAAATGACTAAATGAGCCAATCGCAAGAAAGACTTACGTTAAACGGACCTACGATACGCCATCCAGCGATATTTCACTTGGCACGAAACCCCAATTAAAGCGTTGTACGAAATGAAATAATACGAATGCTTGGAATAGTTTTTTTTTAGTTTGTTTTGTGCCCAAAAATCGTGATGCACTCAAGTGTTCAGGGGATCCCATGCCCCAATGACCTTCGATCTGAATTCCTTAGTTTTCTAATGTTTTTTGTAGCTTATTATATTAACAACAACGGTTTTAAGCAATGTAGTATCCCATATTTACTTCAAAGTTCATTGTTTTCGAGATATGGTTTGGCCAAGAGACTGGTTTTCTGGCCATAACAAAACCCTCGACCAGTTTTTAGAGACGTCAAAGACGAACCCAAATATGTAGATTTCTTATATGTTAGATCTTTCAAGTTAATAGAGATACGAAATAAGTGTTTTTCAGACAATGTTTAAAAAAATCATACAAAATTAAGAATTCATTTTTTTCAAAATCCGGTACTTAGACAAAAATGGAGATAAAAGATTGGAGAACCGATAGCCGTTTGTCTTATAATTCTATCTGTAGTGCAAAAGTAGGAGATACGATTCAAAACCTGACAAAAATCGATGAAAACCTCGGGTAGCCCCTTAAGTTGAGACGCAAGAATGTAAATGAACTATTAAATTTAAATACACGTGCGAACGCACACCATGCTTTTACCACCTAACGCATTAAGAAGACAGGGTACTGACGGAATCTAGTTTTGTTTTATAGCAAATGTTGTCATCGCCCTGTCTTTTTTATAGTCAAGCTCATGGATTATCGTAATAATTGACTGTAATTTTAGTTTACAGCCTTCGAGACCGCAGAAAACAACAATGTTGCAGGCATTCCGAGCGTCGCTAGAAAATAAAACATTTATAATAACAACTTTGAGGTTGAGTTAAAATTTATAGCTAACTTGAAAGCAACCGTGTTTTATTTATTGTCTATGGTCGCGTCTTGGTTTGACAGACGTGAAATCATGAGTTTCCCGCCTCTTTCTGCCTAGGAGTGCAATCTCATCGTAAAAGTCTAGGGGCAGAGATTCATTTATCCTCGACAAGACATTGTGGGACCATATAGGTACTATTATCTCTATCTCACATGATGAAAAGTATACAAGGACCTAAAGGTTGTAGCTCACTTGTTTCCTGGCTTTCAGTCTCTTCCTAAAGTCCTTTGAGTTCTCTAAGGTTTTAAGATCTATGACACTAAAGTCATAGTCTAACGTCCACTTGCAGGATTTTTAATCTAGGTTTAAGTGGTCTAAGTCCTGTCAGATCCATACAAGAACTGTCAGTTTAAGACTTAAAGCGAGATTTAGAAAGCCTACAAGACGTCCTAAGCGTCATAGGTTTACAAAACCTGCCTATACAAGGTACTACTATTATTCCAGAGTATTGCAGCTGTTCATCTAATTTTTTGATTTAAATACACGAGTGTTCAGTGAAACTTATCCGACAATCTATTGAAATATTCTAGTTTAATGTATACATTTTATATATTTAGATTCGTTGTATCAAACCCATGGCAAGCTCCCCCCATACAATAGTACCTGCGCAGCCGCAGCGGGGCGCATGCATTGTCCGCCATTAGGTACCCATTGTCTTGCGCACGCGCAGGGTAGCAGGTGCGCGGTCAAGGATGATGCCCTATCAGCGCATTGTTCATCAACCGATTACGGAGAAAATCGTTGGGAGTTAAGTTTTTGTCAGGACTTTCAGACTTTGAATAAAACTGTTCAAAGAATGCTACAGTGGCCACTCTTGCGCCGCCCGCAGCCAGCGGACTCGTGACGGTCATAGGTTCACCTTGTGAAAAGCGAACCCACGCGTCTTTCGGTACACTATCGCCGTTTAAAAACACATGGGTTTCAACGTAAATGTATTCCAAATTTATTGATAGAAAATTGATAGTTTTACATTAAATTTCAGATGATATTTTGTGACTGCACAAGTCTATGAAATTATCGTCTGCAAGCACTTTCCGAGTGCCCATAAACTCTAGCCAATAAACGATTCTGAATAGCAATTGGTTTTTACATAAAGTTTATACTCGTAGAACTTGTAAGCTCAAGGTTAATTCGTTTTAACTTTAATGTCCGACATAAAATCAGAATCACAAGTGCTGGCCAGTTTTAGCAATATACCGGAGACAAAATCATATCGGTATTTTCACGATGTATCTGTTCGTGCGTTACCTTAACATCCATGGCAGTTATTGACGTCTTACCTGTAAAGAAAAAAGGACAAATGAATTCTAGGTCTATGGAAAAATGGAAAAATATATTTAAAAACACGTCATATTGTCACAAAAAATAATGAAAAAAAATGATAACCTTTTTCTTTTTGAAGTTTAAAAGAAGAATAGAGCGAGAGGTGGACTTCAACTAATGATTGGATCTCCGTTTCGGTAAAAGAGGAGCCTTATGGCTACCTATTTGAAAGATTTCAGCAGGATTCATTTAGTGCGGAGCTATTTTTTTACTAGCCTAATAAAGAGCTTGGCCAAAGCCCCATACACCCCAAACCCACAACTCCAGAGGCCGTATTGCCTAAAGTTTCTGGCGCTCGCGATCGCAATCAAATGACAGATTTCGCATACAAAAACTGTCATTTGATATAAGAATATATATATAGCTTTTGCCCGCGGCTTCGCCCGCGTATAATTCGGTTATCGCGCGCTGTTCCCTCGGGAACTATGCATTTTCCCGGGATAAAAAGTAGCCTATGTCACTCTCTGTCCCATAAACTATCTCTATGCCAAAAATCACTTCGATCCGTCGCTCCGTTTCGACGTGAAAGACAGACAAACATAGACACAAAAACACACACACTTTCGCATTTATAATATTAGTATGGATTAATGACGACCGGATGGCCAAGTGGTTAGAGAACCGGACTACGAAGCTTGAGGTCCCGGGTTCGAATCCCGGCCGGGGCAGATATTTGTATGAATGATACGAACGTTTGTTCTCGGGTCTTGGATGTTTAATATGTATTTAAGTATTTATTTACCTATATAAGTACGTTTATCCGTTGCCTAGTGTCCATAGTACAAGCTTTTTAGGTGTCCCATGATATTTATTTATCTTAATTCTGGAACCCACAGAATGAAGTGGACTTCTTAAAAGTAGTAAAAAAGGTGCATGACAAAGACACCAACAATTAAGTGGACCAATAAAGTTTCTAGCGAAATGAAAGGGTGCATTAAAATACAATGTATCATACACTAGCACAATTTACTGTTATTGTACCAGGAAGGGACCACACAGGGGCTGAACGATCGAGGTATAGTAAACAGGTGACATGTATATTGACGACAGGGTTCTCGAACGTAACCTCATCGTGTAAGAAAAAAGGTTAGCCGGTTGGTTTATAAAAAAAATCTACGAATAGTAGTCAGTGCACTGAGGGTTCCCTACTTATTTAAATGTCAGCGAAAAATAAGATTCGACTTCATAGTGTTAAAGAAACAGTGTTTTAGTAAGCCTAAATAAGTAATCCAATATATCAATGTCGGTATTTTTATCGCTATATGTATTTAAAAAAATAAGCCAAGTTCGAGTCGGACGGACACGAAGAGTTCCGTCGTACAAAAAAATATTATTTTTTTACATTCAAATATGTATTTTTTTAATTGATCTAATCTCCTGTAAATTGTATCACCTGCCAAAAGTCAATTCCTTAGTTCTGTCTATAGTAAAGGATAAGGAAAACGATAAGGCAGCCTATTGCTTACTTTAGAAAATCTCTATTATATATGTACTTGAGTTTTCTGCACAGCTTACTATGTGTTCAATAGGTAAAGAGGCATTGTATTGAAATACACAAAGGTTTATAAAGTATCATAATAGGGCTCGAATTTTGCGTGCGACTATTGACAGGTTGTAGGAGAGAGTATCGGTTTTTATCGATGTTATCGACAAATCGATATTTTTTTAAGTAACTAAATAAAACCTCAAACTTTACGATGATACTCGTACGTACTTTTTTCAGCGGTCAATAATGAAAAAAGTTCAAAATATTGGAAAGTTTAATCCGTTCAA
The DNA here is from genome assembly GCF_025370935.1 of Choristoneura fumiferana. Lineage (NCBI taxonomy): Eukaryota > Metazoa > Arthropoda > Insecta > Lepidoptera > Tortricidae > Choristoneura > Choristoneura fumiferana. The sequence continues at coordinate 1,145,405 of NC_133476.1, read as the reverse complement.
ATTGCTTATTGGAATCACTCTAATTACGAATCTACCTTTATATCTTATTGCTTGAGAAAAGCTCCCTCTGAGACTACTTAACGTTAGGTAGCTTGTTTGCCTACCCTTTGATAAAATAAAAGAGAAAATATTATTTTGTATTCCTCCAGTTCTTACCATAGCAATATAAAGTATTTTATAATAATAATATTTCAAGCAAAAATATATTTACAATTACGTATTAAAGTTATAACATAAATAAAAAAAAAAACTACCGATTTGTCGATAACATCGATAAAAAGCGGTGCTCTCTCCCTACAATCTGTCAGCCGCACGCAAAATTCCGGGCCCTAATCATCATGTGACAATGGATTACAAGTCAAGTACATTTCACCCCTTATAAGACGCATCTAACCCTTCCAAAGTCAAGTGGCAGCCCTAACGATCCCCAAGGAGCGCACGCGCACGTGTGGTCCAACCGCGCATGTTTGGAGAAAAACCAACAGTGTGACCGCGGCGCAGGCGCGGGCCATATGCCGGAAGCCAATCCTTGCAAGTGGGTTTACACGACTGTGAATATATGGCTAAAAGTCAGGTTTAAAAATTGCTTTTTACAAGCTTTTAGTTAGTTTCATCTGTCCCGTTCTGTCTGTCTATTATCAAATCTTGCAAGTTAAATTCGACCAACTTCCAGTAGTTGGATTGACTTTAAATTTGGTATACTTATGTAAATTGCGTGACAATACAATTTGGTAATTGCATCCTGGTAGTCCGGCTAGGATCGTCTCCACAGGACGGAACTCCTCAACGGTTAATGGCATTGACTTGAAATTTAGTATGCAAATGTAGTTTGGGTGACAATACAAGTACAGCCAACAAAAAGTACCTATAGTCAGCACAAAAAAGCTTGCATTAACATTTTTTTTTATGAAAAACTTATTTACTTATTACTGACTAATCTACCTGTGACTCGAACCATTACTTTCAACAGTTGATTAAAATTTCGGAATTTTACAATATTTTGATCCATATACGATAAACTTACTGTATTGCTATTCTGCTACCAAACGTACAAGACATAAGTTCGTCAGTGTCTGATTAAAAAACACGGTCTAAACACGGTAGGTGAATGGGTTTTAGCATGAAAATAAATATGTATCGTATAGACGTCGCTGTATTGCACGAGTGGTCGCGCAGAAGCTGGATGGTTTATCAATGAATCAATCGAATATTTTTTTAGATCACGATTAAAAGTTTCTTCCATTCTACGAGTAGAGATTCCACCCGGTCCCTATTATTAAAACTACGTGCTAACGCAGCTTTATTAACGCTGTGCAACCTTTTGTTCTTCACCCTTATGTGATCAGCTACGAATAATTGGGAACTGCACGTCACAAACTGCATACAAAAAAATTGTGTTTTCAGTTCAATGTATGATGACCAGATGGTCCCAAGGAAGACCAGCGCCATTCGCAAAACCGGCGGTTTGCTGAATTGTGGCAATTCCGTGTCATGCGCATTTTTTAATTCTTGTTTATTATCCCAAGTTGTCACGAATAAATGTTTTCTTTCGTTCAAAAGGGCGTAAGTGCACTTGAACTCTTCAACAACTTACGCCCTTATCAAGGTTATTCCGCGTTCCTCGCACAGAAGCAACTGCAATTAAACGCCCATGCGGGCGTCACAATGCCAACAATTAAAAGTGTGCCAAACTGAGACCTTCAATCTCCGCCGTTTAACGGCTCAGCGGCGACCCAGCGTTTTCTGTGTACAGCTGTTTGACTTCCTGATGCGACATGACACCCACTTTCTCATTCACCTGGTCGCCACAAAAAAATCTAAATCGGTTCGTTAATGATCTATATCTGAGGTTACACAAAAAGAACTTCCAGTTTTCAAAAGATTCTTAAAAATTGTCATATGTAAAGAATTCTATCAATTCTTCTTGGAACGTTACAATGTCGTTAAGCATAATACTCATAAGTGCCAGCACCATTTAAAGCTATCACAGATCAAATCTATACAGATTCAACCGAAATCCATAATTAAAACTCCGTTAAGAGGAAAAACAACGCACGCCCGAATACTGCGCAGGAGTCTGAGTCACATGGGCATTATGATGCAAGCCCAGAAACATTCGCGCGCCCATTATTCACACAAGATGGTGGAAATGTGACCTTGTATGTCAGTAAATAATGAACGATAGTAACATATTGACGATCATTGCGATCCCATCATAGCTGTAGAAAGATACTGGACAAAAACGCATATATGTCCACTAAAGAAGAACATCGGTTAGATACTGCGTTTTCTGGTCATAATAGTAAGTACGTATCTCCACGTAGAGACCATATAGGTAACCGTAGGCATAAGGCTATATCTGACCACTCATCAGCCAGAAGACGTCCACTGTTGAACAAAAGCCTCCCCCTAGAACGCCACAACGAACGACAACGAAAAACGATGTCGTCAGTCAGTAACCTAGTGGGAGAATAATGCTGACTCTTCCGGTTCACGATCACCACTCGACAACTTGAGCTAAGCAAAGATTAAAGGGATGGTATTCTCCAAGATATATGGATCATAAACGGCTGACTGATGTGACACAGCATTAAAATAACGGCTCTCCTAACTCTTCCATCTCACTCACAGCCTTTCACCTCGTTAACTTTACTCGCATTGCCATCAACTAAGACAACTGGCTCATCAACTGCCAATGACTTGACGAACAATTAACTTTTACCACAATTTCCTAATTTATCACCGCATTAACCAAATGGATGCGCGGGCGCAATGAATGCGTTTTCCCTCGCCCGAATGGAACACGAACGCGCTTTCTCGTGTCGGACGCGTTTAAACGGTTCACGTTATCACACGCCAGGGAAAGTGACACTATGCTTCTGATAGCACCACAAAATTAGTAAGAATAACAAAGAATAGAATTGTTACGCGAGCTAAAGGGCCAGATAGTACGACCAAGTTCGTGTACTTTAACCTGCATTAGTAATGTGCCACAGCGGAGCGTGCAAAAATATCTGACAGGTCCTACCCGCCCTCGAAATAGAGTCGTATCAGATATTTATGCATGCTTGTTCTGTCAGATATTGGTGCTTGTGACTGTACTTGTGACTCGACAAGCTTTTGCTTTTATGATTCAGCTGTGTACAAATCCAATTACCGTGCCACTTTTTCTCGCAATACTGACACGGTAATTATACTAAAAGAATTTCCTTGCTCACCCGCGACCTTACGATAGCCATATAAGCTTATGCAAAATATGCGTGTTCATGCAGTTCCTCCACCTCCGCACTGTAAGACTAACACCAATCATACAAACCCAACTATCACCACCATCACATTGACAGCGTTTCGAATTCGACCAGAGCTCATCATCAGAGCAACACCATCGTCCACTATGGTACTTGATCTGGTAGTATTTTCTTTAATTCTTCTTTCTCTCTTTCATTCTATATTTAAGTTAAATGTTATCCACACAGTTTCTGAGGCTCAAACAATCGCCCGCCACGAGTTCTCAAAGCCATGGAATTTTAAAAGTATGTTCATACTATATTATTTAACCGCTCCAATTTGTCATATGAACTCGTGAAAATGAATAATGCTTTCGCTGCGTGAGCTTTCTCAAACGTCGCGAAGATGAAAAATAGAGCAACATTTTTAACCTTCCAAGTGGGAGAAAACTGTGAAATATAGACGCCATTCCCACTTCCGTGATCGCTCGGCTATAAGGCTGTGGACTGGACGTTAGCGGGCAGCGTTGCGACGAGCGTGTTTTTTGTTCATATAGCGTGTGCTGTTAATGTACTATCCCGTATTTCTGGACTCGAAAGGAACAAAGTCATAATGACTGATTATTCAAATTATTGTGGTAATTACATTAAAGGAATGAGGGCTAAAAGGCAGGAGAAATATCGCTAGATGGTGTTAGTATCGTGAGCTTCTTTTGACGTTACGGTCTGGTCTTGCTTGCAATTGGCTCATTTAGTAGCCAATGCAAAACCGTAATAACTAAGTGGCGAACGTGTCGGCTTCGCAATGAACAGAAAATACACTTACCGCTAATAGGCGTATACATAGAGGGGGGGCCGGGAGGACCGTGCCCACCCCAGGATGTTGGGCTACCGATTCAAAATTCTATAATACTGATATCTTCCTTCACACAAAAATCCAAGCCAGGCCCCCCTGAAAAATAACTAGATACGCCAATGTTACCGCTTCTCCGCCAGTACCGCTGCCCGCCGGCGTCCAGGCCGCGGCCTAAGAAGGATTCAGTGTCGAGCTTGATGTTTACAACCATTTGGTTGTTTTATCTAATCACCATGAGTTTGCAAGACTAGTGGAGATAGGAGAACGGAAGCAAGATATATTTTAACTCTTGCGCAGTGATACACTTTTGGTCACACATATGATTACATATGATTAATTTTCCTAAGAAGCAGGACTCTGCTAACATAGGATTTTTATAGAAACGGCATAGCATAATATCTTCACTACATATATCATAATATCTACAAGTACGGAACCTTAAGTGGGTCATTATCGGTAACTTTAACGAAAACGTATTTTTTTCGGTAAAATAATCTTAACATGTACAGTCACCTGCATCTCCCACCGCGGAGCGTGCACAAATATCTGATACGACTCTATTTCTAGGGCCAGTAGGGCGTGTCAGATATTTTTGCACGCTCCGATGTGGCATATATTATCGCAGCTAACTGTACTGTAATATTTTGGACTAATTTTACAACTTTTAGATTAATTACCATAAATAATATAGATCAAGCGTCAATAGTTAATAGTAGCAGGTGGTAGGACCTTGTGCAAGGTCCGCCCGGATTGCTACCACCATCTTGCTCGCTAATCCTGCTGTGAAATAGGAGTGCTTGCACTGTTGTGTTTCGGCGTGGAGAGTAAGACAGCCGGTGAAATTACTGGCACTTGAGGTATCCCATCTTAGACGTCTAGGTTGGCAACGCATCTGCAATCCCCCTGGTGTTGCAGGTGTCTATGGGCGGTGGTAATCTCTTACCATCAGGAGACCCACTTGCTCGTTTGCCATCCAGTCGAATAAAAAAAAATTGTTAAAGGTCAAACATTCATCAGATAAGTACAGTACAGTCTAAAAAGTTACAAACTTGTTTGCTTTCCAGAAACTTTTGCATCATCAAAAACTTCCAAGAACTGTTTCAACATTTTAGAAACACACTCGAAACCCTGTTGAGCCATTACCAAAGATTGGAATCAGTTCTAAATACCCTATCCTAATCTGCAATATCATACCGATTTGCTCTGTGACATTCATCAAACTGTGCAATGCTAACCCCTGACCTTTGGTTCTGCAGTCACGCCTAAACCTTGGGTAATGGCTGTTCTACCGTATTTATGATACTTGCGCCGTGAGCTAGTAGATTTATCGTGGTATTTTTGAGATAGTGTAATGGTATCAACTAAATAAAAAAACATGGCTGAAGGGCAGAGGGCCTTATTGGATTTCACTTGTCTTACATCTGACATGCTTGTTCACCTAGCACGTATTTAGTACATTTCACCGAAATGAGCTGACTTTAAATATGTAGGTAATTCAGCCGACCTCAAATAGAAAGAAGAAAGTAAGAAAAAAAACATTTATTCACACTTACAAAATATATAAATTTCATACTTTTTGAAGTAACTATCCTTTTAAAACACCTGGCCTGGCTAATAACATTTTTAAACTCAACGAGAAAGAATTAAAAGAAAAGACAAAGTAGATTATGATTGGAAAGAGCTATTTTTCCGGTTTTTCTGTGCATCCATGTCTCAGTTTGTATTTCCGATACGGTTTTCACGGGATGATCGTAAAAGAAACAAAATTTGGAGTTGAAATAAAAAATACAAAAAGACTCCATAAACCAATCATAATTTGATTGCTTAGTAGCGACATCTCTTGTCTGGGTGAGCGATTAGTTCCGAAAGAGTGTTGACGTCTCCTGAAGAGACCTAAACATATAGATGTCGCTAGTGCTGCTGCTTAAGTAGCGTAGTAGAAAAAAGCAACCTGAGATATGCGTGCATAGGAGAAATTCGTGTCTAGACTCCTGTCCAGCGGTGGTGTAGGCCTGTATGTAGTTATATAAAAAATGCAATTCCAAAATCAAGTTAGCGTCTTCGTAATCAGTTGTCATAAAGGAAGTACAAGTTTTTATGTCGTCTCAAATACCTAATCTGAAAATGTGACCAGCTCTCGGGCCGCGCGGCGCTAGGCGTCTTACTAATCGTGACTTAGACTTGGCCTTCGGTCTCCGTTCCCTTTTAGACATGCGATAGCGATCTCCGCTCTTGTTTGTATATTTTACGGTACACTTTTGTTATGCAAAAAAGTGAATTATTATGAGAAACAGGCAAAGGTTCGGGACGAATGCCTAGCAAAGACCTTGCAATTTCCTACTAATATTGTAGTGCGAAAGTTTGTGAGTACCTAGTCTATATGACTGTGTAGTGTACTCCTATGTTTGTTACAGACATTTATTCAAAAATCAAAAAGTAATTCTGCAAGTAGGGCTCTTTTGCATGTAATTTTTTTATACTTTATACCAGCGCTTTCGGAAAAATCATAATTTCATTGCCAAAAAGAATGCGCCGCAAGAAACTTGGCAGACAGTTATTAAAAAAAATATTGGTATGTAGATATATATGTATCTGGACGTCTGGAATAGCACAAAGGCTACTTTTTATCTCGATTATCCAACAGAATAAAATCCCGAGATCTCAACCGTTTGGTTTACTTAGAGCCGTCATGACATGGAATTTGGCCCCGGCGTTTTATACGCAACGTTAATAAAATCCACAACGTAATTTTGAACATGAAACTAACGTGAGACTCACTCATATTTTATATAATGACCCGGATAACTCACGTCTTTGTGGGCAACACGCGCACAGCGCCGCAGCAGCAGCCGCTGAGTCGCGTTGCTCCGAAGACGAAGGGCTACGGATTAGCCCGAAACATGTCGAGCTAAACTCGATTTAAGACGTGAGTTATCCGGGTCATTATATAAAACACAACGTAATTGTTGGGAATTCCCATGGAAATTTAGTTTTTTTTTTAAATTCAACTGCCACATCTAATGGATTACGCGTGCGAAGCCACGGGTTAAATGTAGTATTTTAATAAGGCGCCGCACCCCAAGATATCAATCTGTAGGTACAATTTGTCGCTGCACTGCAGATTATGTCATGTCTTACATGTAATTGTGAAAATGTATACCATTATGCACCAATTTAGCATGATATTAGAGGTCGAAATAGGCTGCATTATGTGTTGTTTGGGTGCGGTAGATAATTAATATTGTAGATTGTCAAGGCATGACGGATTGCTGTTTGTCGTGAAAAGTTATTGTTGTTCGATATGAAGGTCTTGTCTAGATTTTGCATAGGCCGCTCACTCACGACCTATGTTTTTGTTTTGAAATGACGTAGATCGAGTCGCAGATATCGGATATAAAATCCATACTAATATTATAAATGAGAAAGTGTGTGTTTGTATGTTTGTCCGTCTTTCACGCCGAAACGGAGCGACGGATCGACGTGATTTTTGGCATAGAGATAGTTCATGGGCCAGAGAGTGACATAGGCTACTTTTTATCCATGCACAGTTTCCGAGGGAACAGCGCGCTTTAACCTAATTCCACGCGGACGAAGTCGCGGGCAAAAGCTAGTCTTATTTGCTTATAAGTAACAATGTTTTAATAAAGCCATGGTGGCCTATTGGTTTGACCTATGGCCGATCGAGAGGATAGTGGGTTCAAAACCCGAGCTCGCATCACTGAGTAAAAAAAATCATTGCAATTCACCACGAGCTTTACGCTGAAGGAAAATATCGTGAGGAAACCTGTATGGGACCTGCGAAAAAATTGAATGGTGTGTGTGAAGTTCCCAATCGGCACTGGGCCCGCGTGGGAACTACGGCCCAAGCCCCAGCAGTGAGGCTTTGTACAGGCCGGGACGATCATGATGATACACAATGTTTATCAAATGACGGAAATGTCATTCATTACGACAAGGTTCTGTTCTGTCCGTAGTGGCGTAAGAACCACATAGGTTGACTATGACTTTGGATAACCGACGGTTATGGTTTTAAAGCGTAACATTCCGGTTTCTTTTTTGCCTAATTATGAGAGAGGAATATATTACCGTGATTGTCAAAAAAATCTACTATGTATGTTGTCCTCATTAACCTTAATAAATCCATATTTCACGTAAATCAAAAACAGCGTGCAAACCAAAAAGCACGAAGCGCGAGCGCATAAGCATAAAAGAAACAGCCAAAAAGCACTCAATGACATCGGTATAAAGTTAATTTTACCGTGGACCTAAAGAATTAAATTCGTGGCAAGCACAAGTCGTTATGCCCCGGAAACGAGATGAGCAAAAATAATACAAATTTGATGCTCACGCGCATCATACTCGTAACGATGCCATTGTCTGATCGACACTGAGGCGTGTATAATTATGTATTTACCATGGCCCATATTTTTGGAGTACTCGTAGTGGTTCCTTATTTAGTTTCTTTCTTTCCATAGTCATACTAATAATTTACCTTTTTTTGTACTGCCAAAAGAACTACTGTGTTGTGAATAATCCATATTTTGCCTAGTTTTAGAATAGGACGGACCCATTTCTTCCCTTGGGTGTCGTAAAAGACTATGAGACCTGTGAGAGCCGGCTCTCACTCTCGTACTAAATAATATTAGAGTGTTAGCGGGACGGTACGATACGAACTTCGATTTTCGAATTTCGTAGTAGCCGCTCTGCTTCCGACTACGAACTCCAGACTCCCAGCTTACTGCTGGGGCTACATTATCGGGATTCGGCGAATGTTCGACCTGTCGCGACATTATAGCCACGCAATTCGGTGTAATGTGAATCATTCGGGCAAACTCGCAACAGGCTCCCGTAATCCCGTTGGTTTTTTACCGCACATCAAAGGGATCGAAGCACATCGAAGCTTTTATTGCGAGTACATGTGGCCATGTAGTTCGTGTTCGTTGTATCACGAACTTTCTATAGCGACAACGCGACACTAATCTTCACCCGATAATGTAGCCGCAGCATTAGGGGAGACAATGGGAAACCATCATTATTATTTTATTATTTTTTTGTATTTTCTTTTATTTAATTGTATACTGTAGTTTTTAAGTATTTTTTTTGTAATTATTTTATGTTGAAAAAATGACTTTCTGCCAAGTTTCTTGCGGCGCATTCTTCTTGGCAATGATGGTCTTTCCGAAAGCGCTGGTAGTTTTAAAAAATGACGTGTAAAAGTGCCCATTGCGGCCTATTTACTGAATAAATGATTTTGATTTTTTGATTTCATCACTATTTTCCCGAGACAGTCGTAATGATGGTTTCAACTGATCCTCAACCAACAACCACAAGCACTCTTAAGAATATAGCTACTTAGAATATAGCTACTTAGAATATAGCTACTTAGAATATAGCTACCTAGAATATAGCTACTTAGAATATAGCTACCTAGAATATAGCTACTTAGAATATAGCTACCTAGAATATAGCTACCTAGAATATAGCTACTTAGAATATAGCTACTTAGAATATAGCTACTTAGAATATAGCTACCTAGAATATAGCTACTTAGAATATAGCTACTTAGAATATAGCTACCTAGAATATAGCTACTTAGAATATAGCTACCTAGAATATAGCTACCTAGAATATAGCTACTTAGAATATTGCTATTTTAAATTTCGACCTTACAGAACCTACAGAATTTCATCTCGCTCGGCCGAACGGAAGCCGTGTCGATATGCAAAAAAGCTAATTCGATTTTGATGCCTTCCGCGCCACGTGTTGCGCCTGCGTCGATAATGCCTCGTTAATAACCCGAATGAGCTTAAGTTCAATGACCTTAAACTTTTTTACAAGTATTTATTTATTGCTGTGTTAGTTAGCATGTATGTAAGTACGTGTGTGTGTGTGTATCTTGGAAATCGAAATTCACCTTCTAGGGGTCGGATTAACTTGTGGTAAACATTATCATGTGTACCAATGCCAGTACAGTCAGAAAAAATACAGTCCGCATTATTAGCGACGCGCCCCGGTTTAGCGAGGGTACCGTTTTAAACCGACTTCAAAAAAAGGAGGTTATCTATTCCGTTGTATTTTTTTGTTTTTTACCTCAGAACTCCGTCATTTATGGACACTTTTGAAAAAAATTTTTTTAGTTCGTTTAGGAATGCCTTCAATTAGGTCCCATAAGCACCAAATCAGGATCTGATGGTTGGATCCTAAAGAAATCGAGGGAACTCTTCAAATATTGTAGGGACACCTATGGTAATTTGGATATATTTAGTAATAACTCGTGCATTTGCTCTTAAAAATCATCATTTGGTGAAGTGGAACTGATGATGAAGACCACATTTGACCAACAGAGCTACTATTCAATTACAAGTACTTACAAGTACTTCACGGGTTGAATTTCAATTACTTAAACACAGTTGCTAAGCAATTTATGCTCATCGTAATACATATGGTGAAATGGAATGGGCGGTAAAGCTCCAGGACTCCTCAATAATGAACGTCTCTGCACCGGAAAAAGTAATCTTTCGTAAAGGGTGACGAGCAGTTAACACTAAAAAGCGTGAAAAAAAAATTATAACAAAAAATTTAACCGACTACAAAAAACCATGAAAATAATTTTCTACCAGTCTCAAGTCGGTGCCTCAGCACGAGCCAGCAGGAGTGATGGAATCCCAATATATAGTGCGCAGGTGAGGTAGACGACTATAGGTCCACTCCTGCTGGCTCGTGCTGAGGCACCGATTTCAGACTAGTAAAAATTAACGAACTAAAATAATTTCCTTGCTCACCCGCGACCTTACGATAGCTAAGCTTATGCAAAATATGCGTGTTCATGCAGTTCCTCCACCTCCACACTGTAAGAACACACACAAATCACACAAACCCATCTATCACCACCACCACACTACACTGACGCGTTTCGAACTCAAACAGAGCTCATCTTCAGAGTGACACAACCGTACACCATGCTACCAGTTGTTAGACAACCAACGTTTTAACTTGTCACTGTAACTCCCCAAGTACCCACATACGTTTTATGAAACAAAACAAAACTACCCACAATTTATTAATATTTTTTTTAACCGTCCTTCAAAACTACCTTGATTTTTATTTATTTACTGTCAAGGCATGTTTAATTAACTACCATTGCTGAAATTAGATCCAAGCCGTAGCAAGGGAGATGAAACTAAATTTACCTGCTCATTAATAATAGACCCCATACTGTTGTATCTAATTATCTCCATGCATTCTAAAACATCGAGACGAAACCCCTTGCCACAATAATGTAACACTTCATACGAATCTGAGTCCGATAAAGAATGATTTAGTTCCAACAAATGTTTGGCAAAATTCGACTTATCAGGATGCTCATTCCTATATGCCGAAACATGCTCTTTAAATCTAGCATTAAAACTGCGTCCTGTCTGACCAACATATACTTTACTGCAGTCATATAGTTTAATGCTAGATTTAAAGAGCATGTTTCGGCATATAGGAATGAGCATCCTGATAAGTCGAATTTTGCCAAACATTTGTTGGAACTAAATCATTCTTTATCGGACTCAGATTCGTATGAAGTGTTACATTATTGTGGCAAGGGGTTCGTCTCGATGTTTTAGAATGCATGGAGATAATTAGATACAACAGTATGGGGTCTATTATTAATGAGCAGGTAAATTTAGTTTCATCTCCCTTGCTACGGCTTGGATGGATCTAATTTCAGCAATGGTAGTTAATTAAACATGCCTTGACAGTAAATAAATAAAAATCAAGGTAGTTTTGAAGGACGGTTAAAAAATTTATTAATAATTTGTGGGTAGTTTTGTTTTGTTTCATAAAACGTATGTGGGTACTTGGGGAGTTACAGTGACAAGTTAAAACGGTGGTTTGGTTCGTTAGTCTAACAACTGGTAGCATGGTGTACGGTTGTGTCACTCTGAAGATGAGCTCTGTTTGAGTTCGAAACGCGTCAGTGTAGTGTGGTGGTGGTGATAGATGGGTTTGTGTGATTTGTGTGTGTTCTTACAGTGTGGAGGTGGAGGAACTGCATGAACACGCATATTTTGCATAAGCTTAGCTATCGTAAGGTCGCGGGTGAGCAAGGAAATTATTTTAGTTCGTTGATATGGACCTCCGCAAAGTAACGCCTGATTCAATAAATTAGTAAAAATTATTTTCATGTTTTTTGAGTCGGTTAAATTTTGTTATAATTTTTTTTTGGGAAATAGGACTGATTGGTTAGACTTTGGAGACCTTTTTTTTGAAAATTGTACCCGAGTAAAGCGGGGTTATATTCGCTAGTGATTTATAAACATCCTAATTGCAATAGCAAACGTAATCGTCAATCGCATCCGTAATCATCGAAAGACTCGTACAAAAAGCATGGTAATTGCCTAATTATCTAAATCACTTTACGGATTACGGTCTTGCTTAGATGAATGCAAAAAGTTATTTAAGGAAATCGTCCCGGCGGTTACGAAACGCCACATTAGCGCCTTTAATTATAGCCATTTGGCACGCATGATCATTTAGTCATTGCGCTTTTTCAGACGCCATTACGTACAGGAAAAAGATACCAAGTCTCAGCCATAAGACGTCCACTGTTGGACATAGGCCGCCCTCAACCTCCAGTTGCTTCGGTTAGAAGCGGCCTGCAGGGCTACTACGAAACTCGAAGTTCGTGTCGTGCGGCGGACGGTACGATGCGAACTTTGAGCTTCGAGTTTCGTAGTAGCCCTGCGGCATCCATCGCGAACCCGCGGCTTTAACCAGAAGCCGTATTGCCAACCGTTTCTGACGTTCGCAATCGCAATCAAATGACAGTTTTTGTATGCGAAGTCTGACATTTGATTGCGATCGCGAGCGGCAGAGACGTTACGCAATACGGCCTCTGGTCATACGTCCATTTCTTGGTAGACGTTCTACGCTACGCTTGCAGCAGGGCTACTACGAAACTCGAAACTCAAAGTTCGTGTGGTGCGGGCCCTCTGACACTTATACTATTTAATACGAGAGCGAGAGGGACGGTACGACACGAACTTCGAGTTTCGAGTTTCGTAGTAGCCCTGAAGATTCGTGGTTTCCATTCGAGAAATTTTCGGCCCCAACGGCCATCTGTTCTCCGTGCTATTATGGCCTGCCCATTGCCACTTCAACGAGCTTATTCGCTTGGGTATGTCAAGGTATAATTTTTTTTACAGATTTACAATGCTATTTAATGACTTGAAAGACCCCTGTAAAGTTTTTCTCATCGGTTATTCTTTTTCCTTTTGAGCTATGTACCCTAAAACACAGTGCGTTTTTTCGAAAAAAAAAATTATAAAGGACACCGAGTGCAGTAGGTAAGTCTATGCTCAACTCCGAAGGCGGTGTAAGACATAAGCTTCACAATAACGGGAGAAATATCATTAACTTCATTACATTGCGGGGTCACGCAGCAATGGATTTACAAATGATGATCATTGACAGCAATGTACCGCAACACGCACGATGTTTCCCGCGCCATCAACACTATATAGTATTTAGTTGGGCGGTCTCCTTTATGCCCCATTAACTCTTCGTGTTTCATTAACTCAATATTCCGCTTTTTTTAACACTTTGTACTATTTAGGCGGGTATTAAAGTCGGAACTTTTTATTCTCGTTAGTAGTCATTACAAAACCGACGGCTCCATAGACGAACTATCCAATAGACTTATTTTTGTCCGGGAAGAAGACCGCGATTATATTAGTTTTAATGAGCTCCTGATTCAAGGCAAAACTTTATATACCAAGGAGGACTCTCTTGATATTTCACCATCTACATTCATAGAGAAAAAGATTTGTTGGATTATTTTTATAAAGTTATTCTTTCTTTGAAGCTAATTTCTCAAAAGGAAAAACGGAATCATTATACGATCGCGTCAATATCTTTTTTCTCAGGAAAGCGTGGAGGAACCAAACTGAGATTAATATACCAAATACTAAGGGCTGCTACCTCTTGGGGCAGTAAAAAAATCAAACTTCTAAGTCAACGCAATCAAAACATAAAGCCTTCCGGTATGTACTTCCGGTTATCCTAAAAACTTGAAATTTGTTATGAAGATTGCTCTTAAGCAGTAAGAAAATTCCGAAAGTCTCATGTTGTACGTGTGTCTGTCTGTCTATGCCAGTACCTAACCATCTAAAACTATCCTACACTGTGTATAGTTTGCTTAGGAACCTTCAGTGCGCGAGTCCGGTCCGGTGCACCCGTGGCCGATTTTTTTTCAGGACAAATACCTCGTTTATTTATTTCCACTCTGTTGATGCGATCCTCTACGGAGGGCTCTAACGAGCAGGACACAAGAGACGTCATTAGTACAGGAAGGGACGGAGTGTATTGGACTGAGCGATTGTACCTTTCATTTGTCATCAACGTTTAGGCTGCGCTTTGTATGGGAAGAGAATGCTCGATTATTTTATACAGCAACAGTGGAAAGAAGAAACTACTAAAGCGCCGAAATGATACTCTTGGGATTCAATAGCATTTTAGCGCTCCAGTAATTTTTCCTTTCCACTGACGATTCAGCGAAAATTCCGCGTTCTGAAATCCGAGTTACATAACACAAACCAACTTAGTTTAAGTTGGAAAACCCCTGATATTTTCATTTAGAAGTTGAATATTTTTATATAACATAGCTAAGACCCATCACAATGATACTAACTATCACGTAAATCACATCGAAATCCGTCTATGCATTGAAGAACTACGATGCCACTGAAAGACAGACATCAGACATTTAGGATTGGTTTTTTGGAATCTTTTTGTATTTTTTATTTCAATTCCAAATTTTTTGTTACTTTTTTATTTTTTGTTTTTTTTTGGTAAAAGATTCCAAAAAAACAATCTTAATTTGATTGCTTAATAACGATATCTCTTCTCCGGGTGAGCGGTTAGTTCCGATGGAGTGCCGAAAAGTTTCTCGATGAGGGCTACGGCATAGATGTCGCTGCTTAAGTGGCTAAATAAGAAACAACACAAGCTGAGATATGAGGTGCATAGGAGAAATTCGTGTCTGTATCGTTGTCCAGCGGTGGGGTAGCGGTATAGCACACGGCACGGAATGCCGAGGACCTGGGCTCGATTCCCAGCGCTGGTCTTATTTTTCTGGTTTTTCTGTGCATCTATATTTCAGTTTGTATTTTCGATATCAGACATTAGCGCCAAACTTAAAACATCCCTCTTTACGTCGGATGTTTAAAACACAGTTTAGATAAGAGCTCTACATATAGCTACCACTTCAATTCAAAACTAGGTGAATGTAATATTATTAACATTCATCTGCGCTCACGCGTGTGTGAATTTCCCACGTGTTCGCTGTTTGCATCGATCGCATGCCACTAACACCGCTTTTTACTGCGTAAGCGCGTTGCCCTATATTTATGTAGATGATATCATAGCGTGCTTTAATGACTTCTTCGTTAACACGAAATCTAGTTATTATGTGGTGTAATTTAATCTACACTTTAATAAGTATTTGCTAAAAATTTCATTATTCATACAAGTTTTTTTATTAACCGTTGAAGAGTTCCGTTCCGTCTTGTGGATACGATTCTGGTAAGACCTCCAAAATTGCACTGCCACATTATTGTACTGCCTGTTCCAAAAAGCTCTAGCTCAAAGAATGTTTCCTTTAACTGAAGTGAACTGATTAAAGAATTTAATTTTAAGGCAGTCTCGTTCTAGGCACAGTATATATATATAAGCTACTTTGCCACTTTTTTCGGAAACTATAAGCACTATACTGTTGAAACTTGGTAAGTAGATTGTATTCTGTGAACCGCATTAAGATTTTCACACAAAAATAGAAAAAAAAAAAACAATAAATTTTGGGGGGGTTTTCAGCAAACCCATACCTACGTGTGGTTTTTCTGTGCATCTTTGTTTCAGTTTGTATTTTCGATATGGGTTGTATTTACGGGATGACCGTAAAAGTAACAAAATATGGAGTTAGAATAAAAGATACAAAAAGACTCCAAAAACCAATCTTAATCAAATATAAAAAGTGTACGGAACCCTCGGTGCGCGAGTCCGCCTCGCACTTGCTATATAAATCTTGCTATATATACTTCAAGATAGCACAAATTGAAGTTCACCAACGAATTCCATATGTTTTGTGATTTAAACAATAAAAACTGAATTGCACATTGTTATTTAATGATTTCGGAATGAGAAAAAACACAGAAAATAGGGAACTCACGATTCTAGAGGTATTTAAGATATTACGTTGCGATTGCCAGCGGCGTGCAAGGCCATCGGCGGTCATGGAACACAGCCGTACTAATTGACAACACATTTACCATAGACATAATAGAAAATACTTGGTTTCTTTCTTACCAAGAGAGGAAGATACTTTTCTTTACTAGGACTTCCTTAGGTAGTACATAGTTGCTTTGAGACTCCCTCCCATAAAAGGAAATAGGCGTGTGTAGTTCTCGTTACGGTCACGATCTTTCATTTGGGACCCATTCCGTGAAAAAGTCCTTTGAATTGTCATACAAAATGACAATTCAAATCCAAATGCTACTTTTACGGTCATCCCGTAAAATCCATATCGAAAATAGAAACTGAAACATAGATGCACAGAAAAACCAGAGAGATTTTTTCGATATTGGTAGACCACTTATTTGGCTGATGGTACATACCTACGCGTGCGTGCTGGGACTTTTTTTTATGGTATAGGGGGCAAACGAGCAGGCGGATCGCCTGATGGTAAGCGACTTATGTTTTACCGTCTCATGACGTCCCTGGAAGCGTGCTGCGACGCCCTGATGCTTTCAAACAATCTAAAAACCTAACTAGCCCTTGCCCGCTGCTTTGCCTACGTGAAGGATTATGTCTGGCAGTTGAATCGAACTTAATTGAGAGAGAGAATTGAGTGTCTATTACAGACAGCCCGGAAAAGAAATGTCTGGTCTTTCAGCCCAATATTCCCACGTGATTTTAGCTTTCCATCTTTTATCAAAAACATAACATCATTTATTATTCATGGCATTAGTAACGGTTAACTAAGAAGCTATGTTTTTTTAACCCCCGAACCCCTATTTCAAACCATGCATACTTCTGCTATATTTTTGGTGGAGACATATAAACAAAATTCGTATAATTTTCTTCGGATAATTTAGGAGCGACAAAACAGCCCATTCTGTAGTATAACAATGGCAATCGTTCAGCTTATGTGTTATTATGTATATTATTATGTTACGATTGACTGGAAAATGCTGTTTTGGAATATTTCTATGCTGCTTACGCAAATTGTAACGTCTTAGTAATATTGACGTAAGCGCCGCGCTACATATACTTTCGACGAACATCAACTACTAGGAAACGTGTTTGTAAATAAAATAAAATCCTTTATACAAATAGTCACGTACTTATGGATTGATTAATCAATTAATCAAATGATTAACCGTGAAAGTAACTCTGTATGCTATCATTTCACGCTTAAAAAGCTTAATCGATTTTGTTTTGGAGTTAGATGAAGTTTGATACGGAGATAGTTTGACATACTCGTAGGGCATAGGACAGATATCCGGGAATTTCAGTAAACGAATTTTTCCCAAACGAATTCGCGAGCAACAGTTACTTTAACATACTTTCAAACATTAAAATATCCTTAACACCTTTTCACCTCGATTGATCTCCCGATATTCCGACCGCATGCGTTATAAATGATCACACACAGTCATGATTAGTCGCACAAATGCTACGTAATACAATAGTAATAGAGATTTTTTTTAAATGTAATTAACTATTAATTATTTCAAACTGTTAATTAATTAATTAAGATTGGTTTTTTAATCTTTTTGTATTTTTTATTTCAATTCCAAATACTTTTACGGTCATCTCGTAAAACCGAAATTGAAAATACAAACTGAATATAGATGCACAGAAAAACAGAAAAATTACCATCAGTGACATCAGTGGTGTAGCGGTATAGCACGCGGTACGAATACCGAGTGGGTTCGATTCGTGCTTTTTTTCTGAATCTATATTTCAGTTTGTATAATTAATTAATTGCAAAACTAAACAGTGGCACGGCCTGAAATATAGGATGGCCTCCATTTTCCTGTTGACAATCTAATACAGACACGTAAAGTGACACGTTTTGAAACGCTCTTTATGAGTGTGGACTGGAAATATTATACTTAAAAATCACATTGATCTTTCTGAGAATGCAATGTGGAACCTCAGTTTGAACGAAGCTGGTATTTCAAGTTGAACAGAACATAAACAAACGTCTGTTTTCGGGAAAAGCTCGTATTTTCTTATCGTAAAAACATTACCATTTTGTAAAAGTTACTTTAAATTCTACTGAAACGGTTAAATAAAACAACGATAAATCTTTAAACAGTTTTTCCAGAATGCGACACATACAGTGTAAATTAAGCCAGTATTCAAGCTTAATTAGTAGCCCAAGAAATGGTTTAAGACAATTAAACCATTACCAGTTTGTAATTATACTGTTATACCGGTGTAAATGTCACAGGCCTCTAAAGTCACCGACAATGAATCCTGAATAATTATAAAGCTGATACTTTAATTACTTTCAAGAAGTGTTTTAATTCCTGTTTACCAGTTACCTTGCTTTGGATTATCGCCGCTTGCTTATTTTTTACAAGTCGTAACTTCAAAAGCACCCGAGAGTTTTTAAGGTCATTCCACTAGAATTTTCACACGAGAAATAGGTACGAAAGAAGCAAGATGTAGAATATTCTTCGATGTTTACATTCGTGAAACTGATACAAGAGGATGAATATGCAAACGTACAACAAACTACTGAGAGGCTACTCTACTACGAAATTCGAAAATTGAAGTTCGTATCGTACCGTCCCTCTCACTCGTATTAAATAATATAAGCATAGGCGGGACGATAGGATACGAACTTCGATTTTCAAATTTCGTAGTAGCCCTACTGGGCTCGCGTGGGAACTACGCCCAAGCCCTCTTCTGAGCCACATTCTGAGGGGAGGCCTGTGCCCAGCAGTGGGATGTTGCTGGGATGGTGATGATGATGATGATGAATCAAACTACCTTTTAAACTCTGATTAAAATAGTTGCATTTTTTGCGTAACCACCATACATTCATCAATAAACTGTTTACAGTGGGCCATTTAACCCCTTTTCATTTATCACGTGGTGTAAAAACAATGCCAAACCACACGCATTTCACCATAAGGCAACTCAACGACGGCATTTAGTTTCGTGACTTTGAAATGACAAGTCGCGGCATTCTCATAGTATTTTTCACATTTGCGATTGCAGTCGTGATATAACGAGCAATGGCTCCAGAGGGGCTACTATGAAATTCGAAAATCGAAGTTCGTATGGTACCGTCCCGCTGATGCTTATATTATTTAATTCGAGAGTAAGAGGGACGGAACGATAGTAGTAGCCCCCCAGGAGCGATCTAATCGGCGCAGGCTGAGCGTATGAACACGAAGTAGATTGGTTTGTGAACTCAGATGTTATGTCACCGTTGGAAGTTGGGTACTGACATCTGTCATCGTGACTATTGTGTTTTAGTTTTAAAAGTTGATAATGTAATTTAACCTTCGCGTGGCGAGGACATTTTTCAGCAAAAGCTAATTTGGTAAAAATGCCAAAACGCACCATAAGTTTATTATGTCGGATTGGCAAAAGTACATGTTTGTGCCACCAGGTTTTCCGAATATTTTGATAGAAAATGCATTACAATAATTGTTTCATGTCAAAATGTTCCCAAGGCAGAATTTATGACGGAATTTTGATAAAGTGTTTGAACGTTGTACACTATAGCACTTGGACCAACGTAACCCGTTACCATTTATCTTTTAATAATTTTCTTAATCACATAACCTAATAAAAATAATTAATTAAAAGTTGGGTAGGTAAAAATTAGCTTGAATAAACAAAATCGTAAAGGTTTCAGAAAAAGCTTTTTTGTACTATCTCTTATTAAAGCAAGAATCCTGCGCTAGCGCAGAGCCGCAGGCGTTTTGCAACTATCACAGAACGCGGGATTTATTGGAAATCTTCCATCCAATTATTCTAAAGTGTATTTACTGTTATACCTCGCGCCCTAGTTCGATAGATGATGCAGTCACGAATTGTATGCGCGCGTCGAAATTAATACCTAAAGTTAGGATTTAGTTCAGTTAAATAGAACCGATTACTTAAAGCCGATTTGCCAATTTTAGATGGCTACGAGTAAAAAGCCGTAATACGATACTCAAACTCAAAACGTTTTGTCATTTAAAATACGGTCAGTCAAAAAACTTAGTAGGAAAACGTATTTTTTTAGATTTCCTAAATGACATACGTCACGGTTGAAAGGAGAAATTGACTAAGCGACATTTTTTTATGATAGTGAAATATACATATTTGGTATCAGTAAATTTTTCTCCGTCGTTTGAGCTATGGCTCAAAATTTTCATTTTCTCTCGCATTTCGCATGTCAAAGTGCAATTTAAGTAAATTTTGTTCCATTTTGCACTTGCCACGCCCATAATACGGCAACACTATCGTAAGTAAGGGTATCGCATATGCTAAGCGACAACTCTAAACGAAAGCGTTGCGAAACGCAAGTTTCGAATCGATGAGCGCAAATCGAAACTTCGCACACGAGTCCCGCTCACGCGCCGGCAAAGGTTAAGTAATTCATCCCGGTGAATGTGGCAATTTACCACGTTTCCGCGGACACGACAAAGGCGCGTTGCACAATAACAGCCGCAACAATAACACTACGGCCGTATTCGGAGACAATCGACGGTGATCCTGCGAGCCTGGATCCTCCTTGCTTCCTTTCCCTGGCAAGCCGTAAAAGCCAACAGAGGTTAACAGCAACAGTCCATTCGAAAAAAACTAGTTTGAACACTAATAAAAATTGACAAAGTAATTAAGAGTCTTGAGTCTGTCATTTTTGGATACAGGAACAGAAATATTTTTGTGTTTCCTTCCAGAATCGATATTACTTATTTGCCTCTCCTGCTGTCATTGCGCAATTTTTCTTTTTGTTTTGTAAATTAGTAACCGCCACGCTTGGCAGGCATTGGCGATTGCAAAATGTACCACCGTTTTAAATTATCTACCCTTCCCCCAAACCGTCTTAACTTATGTAACACACGAATAGCCCCTTTTCTAGTTGTCTCAGAATAGGCGCGCGCGCAGGATTTATCGCCCTCCGCCATTGTTGCCGCATGACCGCTTCATCCCGGGCTGTCGGACGTCGCGGCTGCAAGCCAGTCTCTCTATTACTACTAATAAATGGAATTGAACAGGCTGGATGTTTTGAAATAATATAAATTGTTTTGTTAAGTCTTAGTCACTTCACGTTCACTTATGTACGAGATTATTCTCTGTCTATTAGGTGTGCTTCCAGGGAATATCTCGCCCTATACTACGCAGTGCAAAATTCAAACTTCGCATCTTGCCCTCCCGCTGACGCTAATATTATTTAATATGAGAATGAGAGGGACGGTAAGATACGAACTTCGATTTTCAAATTTCGTAGTGTGCCCCCCTGAGCAGTGTGGCAACGCCACCGCGCAACGGACAGACAAAACGCTCGCAGTACAGCTGGTCCCATGTGAAAATATGCATGGGTCCTAACCTACTTTTTAATTTTTTCCTACTAGAATGGCAAAGGATTGTGTTCCATACAGCCATATTTGTATTCTACGCATATATTTTTCTCTTGTAATGTCTTGATAAATGTTTTCTTCATTCTAGATCGGGCAGTTGAATTCAAATCCCGGTATTTTATTAAACAAGAGGTATAAGGAGGAAAAACTTGTAAAGAAAACAGAAATAAAAGTAGAAAGAGAATATTACACTCCCAGTCATCGATATACCCATAAAGTCTTAATGAATAACACTTGTGTATACCACCGTTCCCTTAAATACCAGGCAGCTAACCTCACTCATTAAAAAAAAATAGAACGGAAGATTACAACTGAGATGTCATAACGCGCATTGTGAAACAATAGACTTAAGATTCGACTCATACAGCCACGCTTAATAAAATAACGATACAGTATTGTTGGCAGTACGCCAGGCCGCTGGTCGTTCGCACTGTTTGTACACGCTCGTATATGGGATAAAAATGTGAGGAATTATGCAGTTTCCGTGTAAGGGTCGCTATGCCAAGCGTGAGTCAGACACACATGCATTCTGTTGAAGCAGTTTGCTTAGCGGGGCGAAAAGAGGTTCCAAAGGCAGAGAATTAATAAGAAGAATATAAATTTTACCTCTAATATTTTCTTTCCACAATTGATGTCGCCACTGCTGCTAAGTTTTTTCGTGTCTCGTGTATTATTAGTCAATGGCGGTTATGAAGTAAATCCTGGCACATAGCACAATTATGAAGTTTGTGAATATTGACAATGTGATGCATTGGAAAAAATGCTATAAGTAAGGTAAACATACGAGTGCTCGTCACTGTCCCAATAGTTGGCATCTTTAGTCTTATGTCATTAGAGAGAGACATTTATTTACACATATTTGATACACATAAAAAAAACATTAGATGGAAAGAATAAAAAAATAACATCGAACAAACAATAACAACAACAACAATAACACTACCAATAATTTAATCGAATATCATTAGCAATAGAGATGCCAGCTGGGTGTCGTCTATTAGGCATTCGCGTGTCGACCACTGCACGTTTACCTTACTTAGTATTCTGTGGCACGCAAAAGTAAGCATTGAATTTTTGTCTATAATTCATATTGTCAGTATAATATTTAATAACTATAGTTTATACTGTTTTGTATGGTTTTTAAAATGATTCGCGTAGAAACTGGCCGATTTTAGTTTTGTCTGTTCAGTCTACCCCGATAGTATACGAGTATCTATGGTTTGAGCATTTATGCCTTCACAGGTGCCTTTAACTTTTAACCCTCTCTGGGGAAAGCAGGATTGGGCATGTTGTAACAAAGAAAAGGGTGTCTTTACAGGTAAACGGCGGCTTAATGCTTTGCTAGCTTAAACAAAGGTGCACCACCGTCACAATTGGTGGACTTCAGAGCCGCAAATTACCTGCAACAACGTAAAAGTTCATTAATACAACAATATATAAAATACATTAATCTTAATGTTGGTAAAATTGAGTCAGTTTCACTTTGTTTTGATGTATTATCAATGTATGATGACAATGACCAGATGGTCCCAAAGGTTTTAGATGAAATCCGGGATTTAGATCAAATTCGACATACAGATGCCTAGTTTGAGTCCCGGGGCCTTGCCTTATTTCCTTGCATAGGATAGTTTTCATCGATACGACAGTTCCCGCGGGATAGCGATAAACGGATTCTACGCGTACGGAGTCGCGCGCAATGCTAGTTAATAATATAATACGCGAGCGAAACTGGAAGGCTACGAACATAATAAAACAAAAATCCAACGTACATACCCAACAATTAACATTAGCCTCCCATTCAAAGCTTAAGTCTAATAACAACTAAATTGCGCGAATTCACGAGCCCTATTAAAGCAGTGCTGAACTAATTGTCCATAAACAGATCATTTAAACATACCTGAGAAGAAACTTATTTAACAAGGCACCCTGAATGGGGTATAAGATACTATGAATAGACATTGTCGTAAATATAAAGGAATTACTTGGAAGATATTCAGGTAGCAAAGCCGGTTAGCTTTGATAAAACGGGGGCGGCTTTGATAGTTTTAAAGTTGATATAAAAAGGATGTCCATACGAGCTGAAAGACAAAGCCATACACAGTCAAATTATCTTTATTCAATTTAGGCTATAACAAGCACTTATGAATATAGAAAGAAATCTACCACCGGCTGGAACAACCTCTGTTGAGAAGAAACTCAACGATGTATATTTTTTTTAACTGATGTACAATACCAATACAATACAATACCCGTGTGGTGTCGGGTTACAATATCACCTCTCCATTTCTTCCGTGGATGTCGTAAGAAGCAACTGAGGATATAGGTTAAAAAGGCTATTGTATCGTTTTTATCAAACTTTAAACCTAAAATTGCTAAAAGTGGCTCCGAAGCGGTAACGTTTCGTGTGCTCTGCCTACCCCATTTGGGAATACAGAAGTGATGTTTGTGTGTGTGTGATCTATAATGTTATTTTAATGATTTACATCACAAGTAACACAGTCTAATTTTTAACACAGTAGATTCGCTATTCGAAATTACAGATCGGGATTATTTCCAAACATAGGGATGTTTTCCATGATTTAATCAAACTAATTTTATAATATAAGTGAGTTGAGTTTGAGTTTGAGGTAGAACAAAAGATGATCAATTAAGACTTCGCCTCAACGCGGATGAAAAGTGAATTCATGGTCAAACTAGTTTTTACATAATAAATAAGCCATTTCAGATTGAATAACAGCTTTCTGACAGACAAGATATCGCTTGATGAGGTTAGTCGTGAGGTCTTTTTGACATTCGTGTCAAGTTTGTTTGGCCCATTTAGTAAAGTACCAATCCATCTGTGAAGTCTTTCACTGAAAAATCTTAAGACTCATTGCAAATGCGCAAAATCTTTGCTACACAGCTAACGACAATGACTTTGGCAGATCCCCAGAATAAGACTAGAAATCCCGCGGAACCCATATCGTAATGAAAGCCTACCCGAGCAAACAGATCCGCATCACAAAGGCTGCATTAAAAATGCCAAAAGCATAAAAGCGTCGCCGTGGCGACAGGGTGCGTGTACCCGTACGTTGCTCCCTGATCATCCATTACCAACCCCAGACAGTCTAGACAGCTTTAGTTGTTTCGTGTTTCGATGGTTACTAAATGCAAGTTAGTTAGGTAGGTATGTGTGGAGGAATGACGTGGAACCGTAACCATGTAACAGTACGATTCCACCGGGCCGCCTGTTACTTTAGCCGTGCCATATTAGATAGATGTTTACGTGACATCTCTGTATTGCCAATGGCAAAGATGGTGTAAAGTAAGTACACTACTTAATTGGGGTCGGGTCCCATTGGCCTTAATTGCATTTAGCCTTGGTTGAAATTTGACCGTATTTTGTCCGGGTAGCAAAATGCCTTGGTCTGTAAAACGCCCTCATTGCTATACCTAAGGCATAGTAGACGGAATGACTTGGCTGTAAAACTACTTAATATCATAATGTTTTAGTAGGTAAATGGTCTGGTCTTGTAAAACTATTTAATACAATCAAGACCTTATACAATTGAGTCATTCTGCCTACTTGTGCATTTCACGACCTAGACGTTTTGCTAAATAAGTCTTCCTAAAACTTAGACAATTTTGTAATCATGGCATTATATAACCAAGTCATTTTGCATATACTTGGTCAGTGTACTATACTGAGCCGTTTTGCTCGCCAAGGCTAAATGCAAGTAAGGCCAACGGGACCCGACCCCATTTGCGATGTGGTATGTGGTGCATACGAAAACATTAATTCACCCTTTCCGTAAACGCCGTTTTAAGAAAGAAAGAAAAGAAAGAAAAATGGTTTATTAACGGCCCCAACAGTACCACCACCAAACAATTTAACTTAATTTAATTTATATTTAAGGTAGTGTCTATTTTAGGGTTCGGAAAAACGGTAACCTTAAAGGATCACTTTGTTTTGTGTACGTTTGTAACTCCTTCACGCTATAATGGCTGGTACAGTTAGTAGAACAACAACTGCTAACTGTATCAAACGTATACTTTTTCTAGAAATTGCAATTGTTAAAGAACATCATTCTTTTGCTGATTGTACTTTTGTTGACTATACTTGCATTGTCACCCAAACTACACTTGCGTACCAAATTTCAAGTCAATGACATTAACCGTTGAAAAGTTGACCCGTACATACATACTCGTAGATACATATAAGACACATTGCATGCAAAGTAAATAAAAGCTTTCAAAAATAGTGAATTCTTCGGAAGATAAATGCGTCGATGATTTAAAGTGAATAATTTCCAGACAATAAATGAAAAAGTGGCACATTTCTTATTCATCATTACAGCAATATTATGGCCATCATTAAGACGTTGACTCACACATAATAAACCAGTGTTGATACAGAAAAAAATATATAAATCGTACGCATAAATCACCTTACACATCATACCTCACTATATCTGACGACAGTAACATTAATTACCGCATTATTGAGCCAAAATGGGACGATTTTTTCGCAAGTAGAACATTAAACGAAGCGTAGTCGGCTCGCAGGCGCAAGTATAATTCATCGAAGCCTTATTATGATCAAGCAAAAGAAATACATAACATATGAACGAACTTATAATTAATAGCTTCCTTGACTTCACGTCTGCCTCCAGTTCATTTGTTTGCATATATTATTCGACTATGCAAAGAAAAAAACTTCGATTAATTCCAAATATTGACGCTGGAGCTGGGCCATAAAATAATAAACCAAGATACCGATTAATAACCACCACAAACACCGCAAAAACTTGAAGTAAACAACAGACCCAAAGGGTGGCACTATTTAACGGCACGGATAATACCGGTTTGATTTTTATTGTGCCATTTTGTCGACATAGTTTACATATATATTCGTGCAAAATTACAGCTTTCTAGCATTGATAGTCTCTGAGCAAAGCCGCGGACGGTCAGACAGACATGGCGAAACTAAGCGGGTTCCGTTTTTGCCATTTTGGCTACGGAACCCTAAAAAAGCTCGAAGCAAATTTTCCGTCGTTCCTCTTGAATACTCGCTCGAACGCTAGCCAGAATGCTCGCTTAAACGCATCT
The DNA here is from genome assembly GCF_025370935.1 of Choristoneura fumiferana. Classification (NCBI taxonomy): domain Eukaryota; kingdom Metazoa; phylum Arthropoda; class Insecta; order Lepidoptera; family Tortricidae; genus Choristoneura; species Choristoneura fumiferana. The sequence goes on along the minus strand of NC_133476.1, from coordinate 1,118,598 downwards.
GTTTATATTGTGATCTTTTACCAGTAATGTAACATTCGCTAGAATGCTCATTACAAATGCTCAAGTTTATCAGTACCTTAAGATCTGTTATCTGCGGGGCCAAAGGTTAACTTCAGACAAAAACTGCTCTGCAAGTATGACAAACGATTACGAGATCTTTCCGCGTGACAAGCCATGAGGATCGCGGATTTGTTGACCTCCAGCGTAACGGTGGGGTTCACGCTCTTGCATAATGAGCCCCAGGTCAAGGCCCCGAGATATAATGACCAGATAGACAGATCAACAAACTGTAGAACGGTGCTAACGCCTTCAGTTAAGATCAGTGTTTTTCATAGGCAGTTTAACCCGGGTTGTCGGCCGGTTTATGGCCAAGTTTGGTAGTCGCAAGCCTAGAAAAATTAACAATGAAAACGTATTCAATCAGTTCACAGTAAACAATGTAAAAATAAGGCGTTAATCTTAAGCCCCTTCTTTAATGTTACCTTCGCTAAGTCTGGTTGATGTATAGCAAAAAAAAAGTATATAACATATGACAAGGAATAATAAACCATGTTTAAATTAGAACTTTCGGAACACTGCAAGCGCGTTCCGTCTTATCCAACAACTCCACTGACATGGTGAGAAAACGCCTAAGTATCCATAGAAAACTAGCTTTAAAGATAACTATCTGTCTTGAAAGATTGGAAGTCACATAATTAGTAATGTGCTATTAGACTTTAATACTATGCTAACTGCTTTCATTCCTGTTTTATTGGTCAAGCAGAAAAGAGAGATGGTGTACATTTTGTGCGCGATTATAAGACACTTAGTCTTATTAACATACGCCTGCAGCTATGCAATTAATTGCATCAGCCGCGGCGCCACTAACCAGATGTTTACGCAAGAGTGTTTAACATAAAAACGACTCGGAATGGTCGAATTGAATTTTTATTGTTAGTATTTATTCACAAAGTGTGTCGCGGCGGTCGTAAACTGACAGACAGTTAGGAATCTGATACGTTGCCAGCGTTAAAAAATGATGCTGGGCTCATGGCTAAGTTGGCAACACTGGCGTCGCCTACGCGAACTACGTACGAGTAATCCCGGAGTAATTCGACTTTTTTGCGTCGTAATGACTCGTATTAAGCCGTAATGATCCGTAATCTTAGACTTATTAACCTGCTAATCGTTCTAATAGATAGGAATCACCTGGTATTGTTCCCGCTTCCGACAGTAGCTTAGTTAACTTGAATATTCATGCCGCCTACGTTAATTTAACCGCCAATAACTTAGCATTAGTATTATCTCGCGTGGATTCAACGACAAAGCCATAAACAACTAATCGATCTAAACCATAATTGCTTTTATTTATGGCACTAGCTGCTATTTACGACTTTGTCTGCAAAGAGCTCGCTATTCGCTATCCCGCGAGATCTATTTCTAGGATAATAAGCATTATGTGTCAATCCAGGTTTTAAATTTCGCGTGTGCCAAATATCATCCAAATTAAGGTCGAATATCAAAAGCTGTTAAAGCGGTAAGAAGTTCGTTTTATAAAACTTTTTTACCGACACTAATCTGTCCGCGACATTTTTCAAACAATCGCAGATTTTTGTAAGAAACCATGTTTTTTCTGTAATTTAATAGATGGTATACATGAGAATACATGCCATCCTATGTAAGTTTAACCTAGTAAACCGTGAAATATCTTGTTGGAAGTACGATTTTGTGGTAACGCCAGAGACAATTTTGGTAACGCAGGAGACGCCCAAAGTGTCGGTAAAATAGTTGATTGACCCTTATAACAATTTTCAACAGTAGGTATTACTAAGAACTTATAACTACAAGATTGCTGTCGGATATAAATTAGGCCTTGTCCACACTGCGAATTTTCACCGCGCGATATTCACTCTCGCGAATTATATTGCGTGCTCGAAATACAATTTCTTTACGTTTTTTTTTACCGCCATTGCGGATACTCGTATAAGATTCAATGTGTTACAGAATTGCGAGAAAAAAACCGCGCGTGTGCAAAATTCGCAAAAGTGCGCAGAACTAGATCGGCCAGTAACCAAACATTAAGGTCAGAAATGCAAAAGTTTCACAAATAAGCATTAACTAGAGTTCCAATGAATCTTGGCAAAAATTACAGTAAGATACAGTTCTAAATTTTTGGACATTACAGTATGTATCTACTAAGATGTCTATTAAAATTCTAGCTATACCCTACGTGTTTAAATATTTAACCTTTCACTGCGGACAAACAGTTCATTCAAAAGAATCTGCCATCCAAACACAGCTGTTATCAAACATATTGAGACCTTCATTGCGACGTGGGCGCACTATAAAGTGGATGTTCACTTTTGCCATTATTGTTTTCTTATATTTAAGAGTTCATTATGGCAACCGTTATAAAATTCGATACCACACCGTTATCCAGCAACGCTAATGCAGTAAACAATGCGACGTACGCTATAAAACGGCACACGTGGTCGCCATTCTGAGTGCACGTACTTCCTTTCGTAAATATAGCTTTGGGAGCAGATATTCGCGTCACAAATACACTGTCCAGTAAGTGTATTTGTTTGTTATACAAGGGGTAAACTTGAAGCAGTCTGCAAACAGCTCGGCATTTGGCAGCGAGGTTGCCGTTATTGGGAAGGCAACGACCTCTTATGTCAAGGACTTGCGCGAGTGTTTAATAAATAATATCTACTTTAAAGGGTGTTTAAGAATGAGTGGATTTTCAAATACGCTGAAAATGTAAAGAAAAGCGTATTAATCTGAGCTATTTACGATGTCTCAGAGCTGCACAAAGGTCTTTCCTCTTGATGCCCACTATTCCCAGTAAGGCGCAATGACAGGCCGGACTGTCATTGCACAGTAAAATGGAACATTCACACCAATTGACCTAGTCTTTAGCACAGCTTGTGTTATGGGTACTTCAAACTTGAAAACTTCGTATTGTTTTAGTCAGGTTCTCGGCCATCTGGTCGTCAACAGTGTCTACACAGTTTTATTTTAAATAGAAATTGAAATAGAAAACGTTTATTCGCATTTCGCAAATTACATAAGTACACAAAATAAAACAAGTATAAAGTTAATATTAATGACAGTATTTGCGAAATCGCGAAAAATGAAATGCGCGACGAATGAAATTTTCGATTTCTAACATTCAACAGATCAAATGAAAACAATTCAAGACACTAGTGGTCTAACTCCCTTTAAAAGATAATCGCGCGGTAAAACATTGTTAAAGGTTCATGATTTATGACGCTTTTCAAAAGTCTGTAACTAGCACTGGTAACTAGTGTTTTTGATGTACTCGTACCTGTACATATTTAGCAAAAGGTTAAAAGTGTTTTTATCTACATGCATATCATAACTTCCCTATTATATGTTCAGAAACGACTATCAAATGGCCTTTATTAAGAAACCTGGTATCTGCGGGTGCATCTTAGTGTTCACATTAAAGTACAGTGCATCTTAATGTTTACATTAAAGTATCGGTAATACTTTTTTTAACAATGCATATCTGTACATATTGTAGAAAACTTATGACATGCATGTAGATAATAATTATTATTCAAAGTCAAAGTCAAAGTCAAGTCAAAGTCAAAGTCAAAGTCAAAGTCAAAGTCAAAATACAGGCCATATCTGAACATATTATAGAAAACTTATGATATGCATGTAGATAAAGTTATGTATGCTGCGGCTATACATAATTAGGCATTACACACCAGCCACATAAATAACTATTATGTCTCTTATGTGTCACGTCAATGTCACTCGTCAAGTTTGTGAAATTTACAATTTGACGATTAATAATGGCCGTGAACTTAGGTATATATTATGTAATTCATGTATGAAAAAAAAAGCTTTTTTTTTTTATAAACGACACAGGTCTCACACGTTTGTAGTCGAAGTATATCTATGTTTCCGCTCAAACCACAGTTATTTGTCAAGGTGTGCTCCAAGGGATAGGTATATGACAAATGCGTGCTGCGTGCGCGCATTGTAAGTACTCAATTTATCTTGAGGCTCGCAGTTTTTATATTTTGGACACTAAACAATAATTTAACAGAAAATCATCTACTGTATTTTTTTACGATAAACTGAAATATAAAGTTAATAAAATCTAGAAATACTTTATTTTTACCGAAACAAGATACAGTTACGATCATATTGCTAACAAACAACATTATCTCGGCCCCAAACTGGGCGCCAACGAGACTACCCTCACCCTTTCCAAGTTAAAACTAACGCTTTAATACTTCTGTTTAAACTATTTCGTACTTCAGTCGCCAAACAATTTTAATTCCCACCCCTCATTTCGCAACCCTCTATAGCAAGCGTGCAGGCCACGTGACACAACCAAAGTAAGCAATTATAAATAAACGACCCACTGAACCGACACTTATTGCTATAAATTACAATAATGTGATTTTTAAACGAAGCTTTAAATAATACGTAACGTAGTTTTACATGATTTATCATGTTTATTATTTTAAATCATCTTTAGTTTATACAGGCCCCTCTCAGAATGAGAGGGATTGGACTGCAGTTCCCACGCGGACATGATGTGGATAGGAAACTTCACGCACACCAATATTTTTCGCAGCCGTATAAAGGTTTCAACATAGTAATGTTGCCCTTCATCCAAAATACAGTGGAGTTTGAACTCATAACCCTCGGCTTGAGAGGCTCATCCACTAGGCTAGGCTTCTTACTGTACACAAGAAATCATATTCTAGAAGGTTGGTTGGGTACATGCATGATGCGCTCGCGCATAGTGGATGTATTATTGGTGTCAGCGGCTGTATCTCGACTCTTTGTACACTAATGGGCCACGTGCGCTGATATCGAGTATCAACTCCAACAAAAACCAAACGAAAACGAGTTCAGAACATATTGAAACTAGCTGCATGTTTGTCCAGCACATTTTTCTCTGCAAGTCTATTATTATATATAACGTTAAAAGTGTAACCTTTAACGGGGGTATGGTAAGTAACACTAATGCGTTTTGTTGCTGCAGTTATAAATATGACGTATCGCGACATGAGTTTCTTTTAACAGCGTTTCGTGCACTAATGGATGCAGGCCTTCTATTTTTAAACGTACAACTAGATTGAATATATTCAAAATCTATTAGGGTGTATGGTAATAAAATAAAATTTAAACTGTCATCATTAATAAAACAGTACCTGGGCGACCGAGCTTTGCTCGGGCTAAAACTCGCTAAGAAGCGTTTTTCCAGAGTTAAAACCAAGCTAGATCGATTTTTCATCCCCGAAAACCCCCACATACCCAAATCGCATCGAAATCGTTGGAGCCGTTTACGAGATCCCCGAAATAGCAAGAATATTTCGTATTTTCGTTTAATTAGATTTAGACAGGCTTCGCTTCAAGGACTGCGCCAAAAGAGACAGTCAACGGTCATATCAACATCCAGCATTAAAATGGGAAGAACTCCCGGAAAAGAAGAGTGAGTGACGATGGCGTCTAGGAGATGGACGCCCAGCGCACGACCAAGCTTGGTCTCAAGCTTAGCGTGCAGAAAAACCAGAGGATATGAAGATGAAGTCGTCCCTTCAAACTCGACCGCTTTCTTATGCCGTTGTGCGGTTGGAGATGGCGCTCCGGGTTAGGCTTGTTCAGCCACCAGAGAAAGTGCCGCTGATACAATGCTGAATAATTTGTCATAGATATAAAGGCGTTCGATGATTAAAGATAAATGAATACCATCAACATCATAAATTGCAGGAGGAGCGGAATCAAAGAAGCGTTTTAATTCACACACATTTTTCCAATGGACTCGGCGAGCGTTCCCGCATGTATGTGATGATTTGGATGGTATTTACAAAGCTACAGATCACGAAACATATAATAACATAAATCTTAGTTCTAGGGAAGCTAGTAATATAAATAATCCAAACGTCAGCCTACACTTCAGCTCTAATCAGCGCCATCTATTGCTTTGCGAACCGCATGCAACTCATAATTCCCTTTCCGAAGATATACAGCGAACATTAAGTATATTTAAACGCAGCGAGTAGCCCGATAAATCCTGTTCGACGGTTCCCAAGGGCGGTCTATTTATAGAACGGGCGAAGGCCGCCAGCCACGAAGGACGCCCGGCCAGCGCCGTATAAACGGAAAGGCTGAGAGTATTGTGAAAACTTTAAAGATGGGTACAGAAGATGAGGACTGAGGATGCAGCCATTTGGCTAAGGAAGGCAGCTCTTGAAGAAAGTCGCTTTGTAAGGTTTAAAAGCCAGTTGTTTCTAGATACAAAGTAGCCATTGAAAAGTACCCTTGCAAAATTTCTATAATCAGTCCTCCTCAAGGAAATCCTCCTCCATAGTCTGTCACAGTGCAGAAATTTATACTTAACTATTTTTATGCTCGCCAATGAAGTCTGTGTCCTGTGCGAACTTTGCGTTATATCCCATATAAAGAAGTAGAATAGGTATTAGCTTTCTATCGGCAAAGATTTTTTCATACAAACAAACAGTCAAACATGACACCCCTCATTTTACGTCGGAACTTTAACATACAGACACGCAAAAAAATCTCAAAAAGTTTTGAGTTATCCCAGAGCTTTTTACTAATCCAGCTCATTATAATAACGTATAATCTGACAGTCCATCATCACGTGAAAATGTCGATCGTCGCTCAAACTCATCCAAAAATCGTGCAGAAGAAACGTGCCTCAACGCACGTTGCTCAATATCACAAGAGTCCTCAAGCATATCAAAATCCGCCTGAAAGCGAGCTCGTGCGCATGCGCGTCACTCGTCATCCGTCAGCGATAATGCACGTGACATAATGCGACAAGCGTAATGCATCGCTTTATTTACGGACCCGAGACCCACTTAGTCCCGATTTGTGAATTGCAATATTGCTTAAGAGTGACGTCAGTTCCTGGTTGGATATTTTGGAACGGATGTTTTTGCAAGCGTGATTAATGATATGTTATGAGATGCACGTACAAATGTTGGACAAATAAGTGTTTTGGAGCTTGATTAGGAGCATCTTTAAGCCGTTGACAAAGAGCATGAGTTATCGTAACTAGTGAAATATTACATCATAACTTAACTTTAGTTGGATATACTCGGTGCGCTTGACTCGTCAATGACTCTAAGGTACTAATGTAAGATGACACGATAGCTAGCGGCAAAGAGCTGTTTTCGCTTTTCTTATATTTCTGATAATAGTGATTTAATGTATTGCTGCATCTTCCATAACCAAATTAAGGGGAACCTTACAGCCATTAAACAGTCAAAAGGCAGGCGGAAGAAAGGGATAAGTAGCGATTACTCATCCGACAAGCGTGCAGCTTTTCAATAACAAGCGTGCAATTTTTCAATTATGAAGATGAAGAATGAGGAGATATATAATTTTTGACGAATCATTTATTTAAACTCCCATCGTCGTAAACAATGTGAGTCAAAAATCAATTCCCAAGCAAAGAATGCGTTCGCATACTTGACCTGATCTTCATTTGTTATTGTGCTTCCCAGAACATTGGGCTCGGCATTGACCCCCTTTTGACTTTATTTCAATCAGTCCTTGTTCGTGGTTTTCCTGCGTTGCATCATTGTCATAATTATAATTATTAATGATCGCCCTGCCTGACGGAAGGCCGAGTAACTGAAGGAGCATCTAAGATAAGAAACTTTACAATGAAGTGCTCAATCTTGTGAAGTCTTGGCAAGACATCAGCCAGTAGCGACAATGATTGCTGACATGAAGTTTATTGATTCATTGAAGAGTACATTAAGATCTAGCTCCATGACTTCACAAGTAGTCTAATTTGTTGGGCAATATCAATTGATAGTCGTTTACATTAACAAAAAACTGCAAGGAGCTTTGACATTAGTCTGTAACGATGCTAAAACTTAAGACCGTCAAAGCGGCACCCTTTGCCTGATTCGGAGAAACCCATTTATAATCCACTCAATGTGGTTACAAAAAGTGTATTTCGACGGAGATGGACGTTTTAATGTTCCTTTCACTCTTTCCACGGACGATATTACGTTTTTATTGAGGTCTCGCGTAAGTGCCCTAAAATCTTGGACAAACATTACGGTAGCCGAAAAGGAGCAAAATTGCGAATTTCGTGACAGGCATAAAAGCATTACCCTTTCCGAATATGTCAGAGAAATGGTTGAAAATGAACTCAGTTTACATGACGCAATGAACCTGTTCTAAAAATTCTCTCATCAATCCCTGATTAACATAGGCTATTTTTCGAACCAGGAAAGACCAAGTTCCCGCAGGAACCAGGCGAAATTGTGGGCAACAGTTGGTCCTTAAGCCTTAACACTATTATTACACTATAAATGCAAAATAGCACGTCATCAAGGGTCCGTATCACCGACTATATATACCTTCCGCCGCCTAACTTTGCCTAAAAGTTCATTGCCACGACTAGTACCACACAAACTATACAGGTATAATTCCAATAATTGAATAGGCACTATACCGTTAAGGGATTCGAACACAATCCGGGAGTAACGTAAAGACGTCGCATAAAAAATGTATCTCAAAAATGCGTCAAACTGAGTATTAAGTAATGAACTATTAGGCAGATTTATATGGCGCGTGGTATAGCTGTGTAAGAGCAGTGTAGACGCCTCCTTACAACCGGGCGCGGTAAAAAGCGCATAGAATGTGCAACACCGCGGCAATACGGCTAGTTTATCGGCGGGCATAACTTGCCGCCGACAGGTTTAGTGGGTAGAGGATAAAAACCATAGGTTGTTCCTGTTGCTACCCGATACAATGCACTAGACGAGGTGAATACGACGGCAGCACAACTATACACAATTGTCAACAAAAAGAGTACGCCTAACTGAAACCTAGTGTTTTTTTAGATAAACTCACCAGTGAATGACCCTTATCGCACCCGCTAAATAGTGCAGATGTCAAAGCCTATAAACAGGTTCAGCAACAGTTTCAACCCTGAGCTTTGAAAAACTGGAAATACAATATGGGAGCGAATTCCATTTTATCACCCTTTTATCAGATCTGTAGTAGATCTAGCAGGGAATAAGGAGCTCAAGTCCCCCAAAAGCATCTGAGTTTTTCCACAACAAATCTTAAAGATGATTCTAATTAAATTTTTTGGCACTACGTAAACTTTACTTTGTTAAAACATACCCTGACTGGGGTCAAAACCCTTCTGATCTGAACGACAATTCTGATATTTGTTTTTTTTTGTAACCGTTCAGTCTTATTTTACTTTAGAAATGTGACAGGTGGATAACACTGACAAACTTCATCTAAAATTCATAAGTTACTTCTTGGCAATGATAAGATTTCTGAAATCGAAAATATGCTCAAAGAAAAACATTTAAAAGTGCTCACTGAGGTTCCTTGCAAAATAAACTTCTGATTTTGATTTGTGAGTGACCAATGAACTCGACACTTACAGGTCCATTCCAGCAGACACCCGATGGAGCGCGGCGGGGATCGTCGCCCCCTCGGCCTTCGCAAGGACGCCATTGCATAACCTGCGCACACGCAACGATACCGTAGGTACGGAGCGACGCGTGCCGAGATGCAAAGAGTAAAGAGTAAGTTGGATTTAGTGGCTCCTATGAAAACGAAACTTCCCAAACAAACAAAAGATGCAATTAGATATTGTTGCGAGATCGTTGAAATAAGTTGTTATGAAAGTCTAGCCTTACTCATCGGCCTTTGATTTGGGAAACTTTGCTAGCTCTCTAAGTATTCCGTGGAAATTTCCAGTAATCCTTTCTTAATGCACCTTCATTATCCTTGAAATACGTCTGCCAAATTTCAAGTATCTCGCTAGTTCCCGCAGTTTAGACTGTGAGTTGTCTTTCGGTCAGTCAATGATGTGACTGTTTTATATAGGTTAGATTTAATAACCAATAATTCATTTAGAAAACGAATAAACAAAATGTTTAACGAAACAAATACATAAAACAAAAAGAAAAAAATCTACGACTTCATCGTTTAGTGACTCGATTTTCAAGACAATACAATACAATACAATACAATACAATACAAATATTCTTTATTGCACACCATAAAGCAGTACAAAAAACATATAATATAAACACTTAGACCTTGATGATCCCTGTCTCAAATAGTCATAAACTAATAAAAAAGTTCCACTCCAAAGGTACCAGAACCATCAACTAACTCGGCACCAACAGTTTTTCCTCAAAATACTTACGTGGATCGGTAATTTTCCTGTCGCTTTCGCATTCAAGGGACGCATTAATATTCACGACGTATTTACATGCCTTAGATAGACTAATGGCCGGTCAATTTGCTACGACGATCCAGACTTACAACCTTAGGACGGTAATAATACGTCTCTTAATACATTAATTGTGAAGATAACAAAGTCGTAACCGACGAGCGCTTGGTGGCGAGGCTGCAAAGCGGTTGAACCGCCTGCGCTGACAAACTCGACGAATATATCCATGAACTAAAACCAGTGAGCGGCCAGGCACATCTGTACAGGAGTCTTATCTTATATCAATCCTCCCTGAATATACTAAAACTTTGTCCATTGCTTTTACCATTCCATCTATAAATTGTACTATCTGGCGTAGCGGTAGTGCCTTGAAATCTGCTAGTATGGGGAATCTGTCGCCAAGTTGTAGAGGAGTATCAGGAGAGTTAGTTTTAGAACATGGACATCATCTCTGGCGTACAGACGTCCCACATGATCCTCTCAGAATAACTGGGGCTGCAGTTACGACGCGGGCCCATTGTGGAATGGGTTCCCCACACATCGAATTACTTAATAGTAAGTGAGTGCCAGGTTTTCTTCGTCGTAAAGTTAAAATATAATTTCACGCCAGAATTTCGGAAACCAGATGCGAGTCAAAATTGAAACCCCCGCCCGATCCGCCCTGAGAGGCCATAGGTCAAACCACTGAGTACAACATGGGCATAATATCAATCAATTTGGAAGCACATAAGTTGCTGCGGTTGAAATGCTTCACGGCATTACCCAGGTGCGTTTTGCATGGGCACTGTCAGTTATAATTGCAGAACTAGTGAAACCGGAGTAAGCGCAGCCGCGGGGCGGAACGGTGCGCGGACGCAGGGATTATGTAAAGTCTTGATAAATGTCAGAGTAAGCCGTAGGGGTGGGAGGAAAGCGCAGCTTCGAGGAAGACTTTGATACTAACCGTGTTGGCAGAAAGACAAAGCGTTGAACATGTATTTAACGAATTTATTGAATCAGGCGTTACTTTGCGGAGGTCCATATCAATGAACTAAAAGAATATCCTTGCTCACCCGCGCCCTTACGATAGCTAAGCTTATGCAAAATATGCGTGTTCATGCAGTTCCTCCACAATTTATTTCATCTCCCTTGCTACGGCTAGGATCAAATTTCAGCAACGGTAGTTAATAAAACATGCCTTGACCACTAGGCCACAGATGGGATATGACATGACAGTTGGCAGATTGTGCATATCGACGTCTGTGGTCTATGATGGTTGAGTGGTGTGTCGTCTCTTTTTTTACTGTGATGTTTATAATTTATTCTTGTGCACGTGTCTTTTGTCTGGTTTTGCGTTCTGTTTGTTTTCTTATTGTTATTATTTTTTTTTAATTATTTTACTTTCTATTTGTTTTCTTTTAGATTTACTTTGAATTTATGTCGCCTTCCGTGAAGTCGCCAAGCGGTCTCAGCGGAAGACCAGCGTTGGCCTCTACGGCCAACACTATGCTGAGCTGAGACCGTTTCGCGATTTCGCAAATACTGTCGTTAATATTTATTTTATGGTTGTTTTATTTTGTGTACTTACTTATAATATGTATTTTCGAATTAGCGAATAAACGTTTCTATTTCTATTTTTCTATTTTCCTTGACAGTAAATAAATAAAAATCAAGGTAGTTTTGAAGGACGGTTAAAATTTATTAATAATTTGTGGGTAGTTTTGTTTTAATTGATAAAATATATGTGGTTACGTGGGGAGTTAAAGTGACAAATTAAAACGGTGGTTGTGGTTTGTTAGTCTAACAACTGGTAGCATGGTGTACGGTTGTTTTTCTCTGAAGATGAGCTCTGGTTGAGTTCGAAACGCGTCAGTGTAGTGTGGTGGCGGTGGTGATAGATGGGTTTGTGTGATTTATGTGTGTTGTTACAGTGTGAAGGTGGAGGAGCTGCATGAATACAAATTGGCTACATAGACGTAACTATCATAAGGTCGCGGGTGAGCAAAGTAATTGTTTTATTTCATTGATTTAGGTATTACGGTCCTCCGTAAAGTAATGCCTGATACAATAAAATATTTAACTGAAGATCAATCAACACATCATTAATTCCATCCGCACGTCATAATGTAACTTTGGTTTTGTTGTAAACGCATTAGTAAATCACTTACCTTCCTGACTTTTACTGCAAATTAGAAAGGACCAGCTTATTGCCACCACAATGGCTTACCTGGAACAAAAGGTTATCGTTAATATTGCACGCATTGCGCCTGCGGCTGCAATATTGCACTTTGTATTGCCGTGGTTTATTTTCACGCAACGTGACTTAAGCTTGAGATTAGTTTTCTTAGGGAACTCGGCAATAATGGTAAGTAATATAAAGTTTTGTATCAGTAGTTTACCGTTTAATGTTTCGAAGTGGTTAAATGTTATTGAAGGCTTCAAAGCAGACATGCTATTTGAATCCAGAATACGTATGTACGTATGTTTTGTTAATTTTCTTTTGTACAATAAAGAGTTTACATACATACATACATACATACGTATGTTCGCCAAAGAACTAAAGTCATCGACATAGCTCGAAGCAAATGCTAATTGAAGTGGCATCGTATCGTTTCACGTTATAACGACGACTGGACGACCGAATAACTAGTAATAGTTATAATTAATAAAAAAAAATAGACAAGCGGATAGTGGTAAGAGAACCTGACTACGAAGCTTGGGTTCGATTCCCGGTCGAGGCAGACATTTGTTCACGAGACTTACCATCCCAGCCTATATACGTCCCACTGCTGGGCAGAGGCCTCCTTTCAGATCAAGAGGGCTTGGGCCATAGTTCCCACGCGGGCCCAGTGTGGTTTGAGAACTTCACACGCACCATTGAATTGCTTCGCAGGTTTGTGCAGGTTTCCTCACGATGTTTTTCTTCACCGCAAAGCTCGTGGTAAATTTCAAATGTATTTCCGCACATGTATTTCGAAAAACACGAGGTGCGAGCCGGGGTTTGAATCCACGACCCTCTGCTTGAGAGGCGATAGGTCAAACCACTAGGCCACCACGGCTAAGCGGTGAATTATGTTTTTATCTGTTCCCTAGTACGCAAAACAGAAGCTTTGCTTACTTTGGGACTAAGTCTATTGGTGTCAAGTGTCTCCTGATATTTATTATTTATAACGCCGCGCAGATGTGGCCAGGATCAAATCTTCGTGTTCATCATACAAGCGGCTACCGGGATTCCAATCTGGTACCTCTAACCTCATAGTTAGGGCCATTAACCAGTCTCGGTCGTCATATAAACCGTCAAATATTTATCTGCGGGATAAACGTCAAGATCTCCGACTCGAACGAAAACAAAGGATTGCCAAAGCTATAGTATTCTAAATATCAGCCGTGTCGTAAGGGATCGTGTTGCCGAAGGATTTATCTGTGGTGGGCCCGACGTAGGAATTGTTTATAGGCTAAATTGTCTATTAGTTAGTGTTGCAATTGGAAAATTTAATGCGCTGGAAATCAGAGTGGTGCATGGGTACAGGGTGAGTTATGCAACGTCGCAATTCAATAACTACATTAAGCTTTATAGACGTCATCTATTTAAAATACAAAGTGAAATATAGATGCATAGAAACGACCAGATGGCCTTGTGGTTAGAGAACCTGACTACGAAGCTTGAGGTCCCGGGTTCGATTCCCGTGTCGGGGCAGATATTTGTATGAAAAATACGAATGTTTGTTCTCGGGTATTGGGTGTTTACTATGTATTTAAGTATGTATCTATCTATATAATTATATTTATCCGTTGCTTAGTACCCATAACACAAGCTTTGCTAATCTTACTTTGGGACTAGGTCAATTGGTGTGAATTGTCCCGTGTTTTTTTTTTTTTTATAGAAAAACCAGAAAAATAAGACCAGCGCTGGGAATCGAGCCCAGGTCCTCGGCATTCCGTGTCGTGTGCTATACCGCTACCCCACCGCTGGACAACGATACAGACACGAATTTCTCCTATGCCCTATGCACCACATATCTCAGCTTGTTTGTTTTCTTATTTAGTCACTTTAGCAGCGACACTAGCGACATCTATGCTGTAGCCCTCATCGAGAAACTTTCAGCACCCCATTGGCACTAACCGCTCACCCAGACAAGAGATGTCGTTATTAACCAATCTTAAGTCATCTATTTAGTTTAGTAGTGTTGTGGCGCGCCATATAAGAGGCCTATGTCCAGCAGTGGACTGCTATAGGCCGATGCTGAAGACTATCACGGCTATTATTAATTTTATGATTTAAATTCGGGCTACGTTCCGCGTCTTTCAGAGACTTTCAGATCGTTTTCAGATCAGTCGTCTCGTGATCATGGCGCATGCTACTGTGCCGAAATATCGAGCTTCTCTAAAATAAAGGTACGCGGAACAAAACCCGAATTTAAATCATAAAACCATGATGATTTAGTTCGCATCGAATACCACACACAACGCCTGTATGCCCAAATAGGGCAGGCAGAGCACACGAAACATTACCGCTTCGGAGTCACTTTTACAAATTTTAGAATTAAAGTTTGACAAAAAAAGGTTTATGGGCGGTGGTGATCTCTTACCATCAGGAGACCAACTTGCTCGGTTGCCATCCAGTCAAATAAAAAAAACAATAGTGGCAGCAATTGTGACATGGAAATAAGTTTTGATAATTGCATTTTGAATACAAGCCACATACCCCGTACCTATCAAGCCAATCCGATCACGACAATTTTTTACAAAACATAAACTTTTCAAATGAAATAAAAAAGTTTGCAACAAAAAGAAGTTCATTTGAAAACGGTTGTTTAAATATCAAATATATGTAATACACCTTTAGCCACATCTGCACAGGTGTGATGCCAATAGTTAATCAATTTAATAAAAAAAATAACCTAACCGCTGAAC
>NC_133476.1:1042030-1103389 GCF_025370935.1 Choristoneura fumiferana | reverse complement strand
TTATGCCTTCACAGGTGCCTTTAACTTTTAACCCTCTCTGGGGAAAGCAGGATTGGGCATGTTGTAACAAAGAAAAGGGTGTCTTTACAGGTAAACGGCGGCTTAATGCTTTGCTAGCTTAAACAAAGGTGCACCACCGTCACAATTGGTGGACTTCAGAGCCGCAAATTACCTGCAACAACGTAAAAGTTCATTAATACAACAATATATAAAATACATTAATCTTAATGTTGGTAAAATTGAGTCAGTTTCACTTTGTTTTGATGTATTATCAATGTATGATGACAATGACCAGATGGTCCCAAAGGTTTTAGATGAAATCCGGGATTTAGATCAAATTCGACATACAGATGCCTAGTTTGAGTCCCGGGGCCTTGCCTTATTTCCTTGCATAGGTTAGTTTTCATCGATACGACAGTTCCCGCGGGATAGCGATAAACGGATTCTACGCGTACGGAGTCGCGCGCAATGCTAGTTAATAATATAATACGCGAGCGAAGCTGTGCGTAAAGGCACAATAAAACAAAACATAATAAAACAAAAATCCAACGTACATACCCAACAATTAACATTAGCCTCCCATTCAAAGCTTAGGTCTAATAACAACTAAATTGCGCGAATTCACGAGCCCTATTAAAGCAGTGCTGAACTAATTGTCCATAAACAGATCATTTAAACATACCTGAGAAGAAACTTATTTAACAAGACACCCTGAATGGGGTATAAGATACTATGAATAGACATTGTCGTAAATATAAAGGAATTACTTGGAAGATATTCAGGTAGCAAAGCCGGTTAGCTTTGATAAAACGGGGGCGACTTTGATAGTTTTAAAGTTGATATTTATTTATTAAATGCAATTCACATGTCAAAAGTACAATACAGCACTAACATTATGAAACCCGGAAAAAGGATGTCCATACGAGCTGAATGACAAAGTCATAGTCAAATTATCTTTATTCAATTTAGGCTATAACAAGCACTTATGAATGTAGAAAGAAATCTACCACCGGCTGGAACAACCTCTGTTGAGAAGACACTCAACGATGTATATTTTTTTTAACTGATGTACAATACCAATACAATACAATACCCGTGTGGTGTCGGGTTACAATATCACCTCTCCATTTCTTCCGTGGATGTCGTAAGAAGCAACTGAGGATATAGGTTAAAAAGGCTATTGTACTAACTTTAAACCTAAAATTGCTAAAAGTGGCTCCGAAGCGGTAACGTTTCGTGTGCTCTGCCTACCCCATTTGGCAATACAGAAGTGATGTTTGTGTGTGTGTGTGATCTATAATGTTATTTTAATGATTTACATCACAAGTCACACAGTCTAATTTTTAACACAGTAGATTCGCTATTCAAATTACAGATCGGGATTATTTCCAAACATAGGGATGTTTTCCATGATTTAATCAAACTAATTTTATAATATAAGTGAGTTGAGTTTGAGTTTGAGGTAGAACAAAAGATGATCAATTAAGACTTCGCCTCAACGCGGATGAAAAGTGAATTCATGGTCAAACTAGTTTTTACATAATAAATAAGCCATTTCAGATTGAATAACAGCTTTCTGACAGACATGATATCGCTAGATGAGGTTAGTCGTGAGGTCCTTTTGACATTCGTGTCAAGTTTGTGTTTGGCCCATTTAGTAAAGTACCAATCCATTTGTGAAGTCTTTCACTCAAAAATCTTAAGACTAATTGCAAATGCGCAAAATCTTTGCTACACAGCTAACGACAATGACTTTGGCAGATCCCCAGAATAAGACTAGAAATCCCGCGGAACCCATATCGTAATGAAAGCCTACCCGAGCAAACAGATCCTCATCACAAAGGCTGCATTAAAAATGCCAAAAGCATAAAAGCGTCGCCGTGGCGACAGGGTGCGTGTACCCGTACGTTGCTCCCTGATCATCCATTACCAACCCCAGACAGTCTAGACAGCTTTAGTTGTTTCGTGTTTCGATGGTTACTAAATGCAAGTTAGTTAGGTATGTGTGGAGGAATGACGTGGAACCGTAACCAGGTAACAGCACGATTCCACCGGGCCGCCTGTTACTTTAGCCATGCCATATTAGATAGATGTTTACGTGACATCTCTGTATTGCCAATGGCAAAAATGGTGTAAAGTAAGTACACTACTTAATTGGGGTCGGGTCCCATTGGCCTTAATTGCATTTAGCCTTGATTGAAATTTGGCCTTAGTTGTATTTTGTCCGGGTAGCAAAATGCCTTGGTCTGTAAAACGCCCTCATTGCTATACCTAAGGCATAGTAGACGGAATGACATGGCTGTAAAACGACTTAATGTCATAATGTTTTAGTAGGTAAATGGTCTGGTCTTGTAAAACTATTTAATACAATCAAGACCTTATACAATTGAGTCATTCTGCCTACTTGTGCATTTCACGACCTAGACGTTTTGCTAAATAAGTGTTCCTAAAACTTAGACTATTTTGTAATCATGGCATTATATAACCAAGTCATTTTGCATATACTTGGTCAGTGTACTATACTGAGCCGTTTTGCTCGCCAAGGCTAAATGCAAGTAAGGCCAGCGGGACCCGACCCCATTTGCGATGTGGTATGTGGTGCATACGAAAACATTAATTCACCCTTTCCGTAAACGCCGTTTTAAGAAAGAAAGAAAAGAAAGAAAAATGGTTTATTAACGGCCCCAACCACCACCAAACACTTATTTAACTTAATTTAATTTATATTTAAGGTAGTGTCTATTTTAGGGTTCGGAAAAACGGTAACCTTAAAGGATAACTTTGTTTTGTGCACGTTTGTAACTCCTTCACGCTATAATGGCTGGTACAGTAAGCAGAACAACAACTGCTAACTGTATCAAACGTACGTACATTTTTTCTAGAAATTGCAATTGTTAAAAAACATCATTCCTTTGCTGATTGTACTTTTGTTGACTATACTTGCATTGTCACCCAAACTACACTTGCATACCAAATTTCAAGTCAATGACATTAACCGTTGAAAAGTTGACCCGTACATACATACTCGTAGATACATATAAGACACATTGCATGCAAAGTAAATAAAAGCTTTTAAAATAGTGAATTCTTCGGAAGATAAATGCGTCGATGATTTAAAGTGAATAATTTCCAGACAATAAATGAAAAAGTGGCACATTTCTTATTCATCATTACAGCAATATTATGGCCATCATTAAGACGTTGACTCACACATAATAAACCAGTGTTGATACAGAAAAAAATATATAAATCGTACGCATAAATCACCTTACACATCATACCTCACTATATCTGACGACAGTAACATTAATTACCGCATTATTGAGCCAAAATGGGACGATTTTTTCGCAAGTAGAACATTAAACGAAGCGTAGTCGGCTCGAGGGCGCAAGTATAATTCATCGAAGCCTTATTATGATCAAGCAAAAGAAATACATAACATATGAACGAACTTATAATTAATAGCTTCCTTGACTTCACGTCTGCCTCCAGTTCATTTGTTTGCATAAATTATTCGACTATGCAAAGAAAAAAACTTCGATTAATTCAAAATATTCACGCTGGAGCTGGGCCATAAAATAATAAACCAAGATACCGATTAATAACCACCACAAACACCGCAAAAACTTGAAGTAAACAACAGACCCAAAGGGTGGCACTATTTACCGGCACGGATAATACCGGTTTGATTTTTATTGTGCCATTTTGTCGACATAGTATATATATTCGTGCAAAATTACAGCTTTCTAGCGTTGATAGCCTCTGAGCAAAGCCGCGGACGGTCAGACAGACATGGCGAAACTAAGAGGGTTCCGTTTTTGCCATTTTGGCTACGGAACCCTAAAAAAGCTCGAAGCAAATTTTCCGTCGTTCCTCTTGAATACTCGCTCGAACGCTAGCCAGAATGCTCGCTTAAACGCATCTGTTTATATTGTGATCTTTTACCAGTAATGTAACATTCGCTAGAATGCTCATTACAAATGCTCAAGTTTATCAGTACCTTAAGATCTGTTATCTGCGGCGCCAAAGGCTCTGCAAGTATGACAAATGATTACGAGATCTTTCCGCGTGACAAGCCATGAGGATCGCGGATTTGTTGACCTCCAGCGTAACGGTGGGGTTCACGCTCTTGCATAATGAACCCCAGGTCAAGGCCCCGAGATATAATGACCAGATAGACAGATCAACAAACTGTAGAACGGTGCTAACGCCTTCAGTTAAGATCAGTGTTTTTCATAGGCAGTTTAACCCGGGTTGTCGGCCGGTTTATGGCCAAGTTTGGTAGTCGCAAGGCTAGAAAAGTTAACAATGAAAACGTATTCAATCAGTTCACAGTAAACAATGTAAAAATAAGGCGTTAATCTTAAGCCCCTTCTTTAATGTTACCTTCGCTAAGTCTGGTTGATGTATAACAAAAAAAAAGTATATAACATATGACAAGGAAAAATAAAGCATGTTTAAATTAGAACTTTCGGAACACTGCAAGCGCGTTCCGTCTTATCCAACAACTCCACTGACATGGTGAGAAAACGCCTAAGTATCCATAGAAAACTAGCTTTAAAGATAACTATCTGTCTTGAAAGATTGGAAGTCACATAATTAGTAATGTGCTATTAGACTTTAATACTATGCTAACTGCTTTCATTCCTGTTTTATTGGTCAAGCAGAAAAGAGAGATGGTGTACATTTTGTGCGCGATTATAAGACACTTAGTCTTATTAGCATACGCCTGCAGCTATGCATTAATTGCATCAGCCGCGGCGCCACTAACCAGATGTTTACGCAAGAGTGTTTAACATAAAAACGACTCGGAATGGTCGAATTGAATTTTTATTGTTAGTATTTATTCACAAAGTGTGTCGCGGCGGTCGTAAACTGACAGACAGTTAGGAATCTGATACGTTGCCAGCGTTAAAAAATGATGCTGGGCTCATGGCTATGTTGGCAACACTGGCGTCGCCTACGCGAACTACGTACGAGTAATCCCGGAGTAATTCGACTTTTTTGCGTCGTAATTCTGTAATGGGAGTTCTGTTATTGGCCTTAAGATTCAGTCTGTAAACTAGAATAAACATAATTGTAACGCTGTTGAACACCTCAATAAAATAAATAAATAAATAAGTAATGGCTCGTATTAAGCCGTAATGATCCGTAATCTTAGACTTATTAACCTGCTAATCGTTGTAATAGGTAGGAATCACCTGGTATTGTTCCCGCTTCCGACAGTAGCTTAGTTAACTTGAATATTCATGCCGCCTACGTTAATTTAACCGCCAATAACTTAGCATTAGTATTATCTCGCGTGGATTCAACGACAAAGCCATAAACAACTAATCGATCTAAACCATAATTGCTTTTATTTATGGCACTAGCTGCTATTTACGACTTTGTCTGCAAAGAGCTCGCTATTCGCTATCCTGCAAGAACTATTTCTAAGATAATAAGCATTATGTGTCAATCCAGGTTTTAAACTTCGCGTGTGCCAATTATCATCCAAATTAAGGTCGAAATCAAAAGCTGTTAAAGCGTAAGAAGTTCGTTTTAAAAACTACCGACACTAATCTGTCCGCGAATTTTTCAAACAATCGCAGATGTCCATGCTGTAATAAAGATGGTATACATGGTAAGAAGTTCGTTTTAAAACAATTTTCGCAAGACGCCCAAAGTAGTTGTACCTTAAGTAATTACTTTATAACTACAAGATTGCTGTCGGATATAAATTAGGCCTTGTCCACACTGCGAATTTCACGATATTCACTCTCGCGAATTACCTATATTGCGTGCTCGAAATACAATTTCTTTACGATTTTTTTTATTCATATGTGTTACAGAATTGCGAGAAAAAAGCGCGCGTGAAAATTCGCAGTGCGTACAGGGCCTAACCGGTCGATGCAAAAGTGATTCGAAATAAGCAGAACTAGATCGAAGCAATGGTCAGTTCCAATGAACTTGGCAAACATTAAGTAAGATACAGTTCTAAATTTTACATTACAGTATGTACCTACTAAGATGTCTATTAAAATGCTAGCTATAAAAATACCTACATGTTTAAGTATTTAACCTTTCACTGCGGACAAACAGTTCATTCAAAAGAATCTGCCATCCAAACACAGCTGTTATCAAACATATTGAGACCTTCATTGCGACGTGGGCGCGCTACAAAGCGGATGTTCACTTTTATGACATTGCCATTATTGTTTTCTTATATTTACGAGTTCATTATGGCAACCGTTATAAAATTCGATACCACACCGTTATCCAGCAACGCTAATGCAGTAAACAATGCGACGTACGCTAATAAAACGGCACACGTGGTCGCCATTCTGAGTGCACGTACTTCCTTTCGTAAATATAACTTTGGGAGCAGATATTCGCGTCTCAAATACACTGTCCGGTAAGTGTCTTTATTTGTTAAACAAGGGGTAAACTTGAAGCAGTCTGCAAACAGCTCGGCATTTGGCAGCGAGGTTGCCGTTATTGGGAAGGCAACGACCTCTTATGTCAAGGACTTGCGCGAGTGTTTAATAAATAATATCTACTTTAAAGGGTGTTTAAGAATGAGTGGATTTTCAAATACGCTGAAAATGTAAAGAAAAGCTTATTAATCTGAGCTATTTACGATGTCTCAGAGCTGCACAAAGGTCTTTCCTCTTGATGCCCACTATTCCCAGTAAGGCGCAATGACAGGCCGGACTGTCATTGCACAGTGTCTACACAGTTTTATTTTAAATAGAAATAGGATTCGATTTGTAGCATTCGAACATGGCGGATGTAGACAATATCTAATTTTAGTTATTTCAGTTATTTGGTTAGTTGAACGTATAATTTGATAGTGTTTTATGCGGCGATTAACCTTAACAGTGAACAGTGATCACAAAATTCCTATTTCCTCGTGTCTGACATTTTTAACGCGCAAGTTGTGTCCACGTGGTTTCTGGATTTACATCAAGTTGCAAACTACAACCACCGTACAACGTTCCTCTCAAAGAGAGTTTACTTTGACACTGGCGAAATCCTATTAATTAGGACAGAAAAGCCATATTTTAAAAGAGAAGAAGAAATAGAAATAGAAAACGTTTATTCGCATTTCGCAAATTACATAAGTACACAAAATAAAACAAGTATAATGACAGTATTTGCGAAATCGCGAAAAATGAAATGCGCGACGAATGAAATTTTCGATTTCTAACATTCAACAGATCAAATGAAAACAATTCAAGACACTAGTGGTCTAACTCCCTTTAAAAGATAATCGCGCGGTAAAACATTGTTAAAGGTTCATGATTTATGACGCTTTTCAAAAGTCTGTAACTAGCACTGGTAACTAGTGTTTTTGATGTACTCGTACCAGTACATATTTAGCAAAAGGTTAAAAGTGTTTTTATCTACATGCATATCATAACTTCCCTATTATATGTTCAGAAACGACAAATGGCCTTTATTAAGAAACCTGGTATCTGCGGGTGCATCTAAGTGTTCACATTAAAGTACAGTGCATCTTAATGTTTACATTAAAGTATCGGTAATACTTTTTTAAACAATGCATATCTGTACATATTGTAGAAAACTTATGACATGCATGTAGATAATAATTATTATTCAAAGTCAAAGTCAAAGTCAAGTCAAAGTCAAAGTCAAAGTCAAAGTCAAAGTCAAAGTCAAAGTCAAAGTCAAAATACAGGTCATATCTGAACATATTATAGAAAACTTATGATATGCATGTAGATAAAGTTATGTATGCGGCTATACATAATTAGGCATTAAAACACTCGTGTGATCTTATAATAAAACCACACTCGTACTTTAATGCCTCTCATTATGCACCAGCCACATAAATAACTATTATGTCTCTTATGTGTCACGTCAATGTCACTCGTCAAGTTTGTGAAATTTACAATTTGACGATTAATAATGGCCGTGAACTTAGGTATATATTATGTAATTCATGTATGAAAAAAGAAAAGTTTTTTTTATAAACGACACAGGTCTCACACGTTTGTAGTCGAAGTATATCTATGTTTCCGCTCAAACCACAGTTATTTGTCAAGGAATTTATTTGGATAGCTATACAACAAATGCGTGCTGCTCAATTTATCTTGAGGCTCGCAGTTTTTATATTTTGGACACTAAACAATAATTTAACAGAAAATCATCTACTTACTGTATTTCTTTACTAATAAAATCTAGAAATACTTTATTTTTACCGAAACAAGATACAGTTACGATCATATTGCTAACAAACAACATTATCTCGGCCCCAAACTGGGCGCCAACGAGACTACCCTCACCCTTTCCAAGTTAAAACTAACGCTTTAATACTTCCGTTTAAACTATTTCGTACTTCAGTCGCCAAACTATTTTAATTCCCACCCCTCATTTCGCAACCCTCTGTAGCAAGCGTGCAGGCCACGTGACACAACCAAAGTAAGCAATTATAAATAAACGACCCACTGAACCGACACTTATTGCTAAAAATTACAATAATGTGATTTTTAAACGAAGCTTAAATAAATAATACGTAACGTAGTTTTACATGATTTATCATGTTTATTATTTTAAATCACCTTTAGTTTATACAGGCCCCTCTCAGAATGAGAGGGATTGGACTGCAGTTCCCACGCGGACATGATGTGGATAGGAAACTTCACGCACACCAATATTTTTCGCAGCCGTATAAAGGTTTCAACATAGTAATGTTGCCCTTCATCCAAAATACAGTGGAGTTTGAACTCATAACCCTCGGCTTGAGAGGCTCATCCACTAGGCTAGGCTTCTTACTGTACACAAGAAATCATATTCTAGAAGGTTGGTTGGGTACATGCATGATGCGCTCGCGCATAGTGGATGTATTATTGGTGTCAGCGGCTGTATCTCGACTCTTTGTACACTAATGGGCCACGTGCGCTGATATCGAGTATCAACTCCAACAAAAACCAAACGAAAACGAGTTCAGAACATATTGAAACTAGCTGCATGTTTGTCCAGCACATTTTTCTCTGCAAGTCTATTATTATATATAACGTTAAAAGTGTAACCTTTAACTGGTGGGGGTATGGTAAGTAACACTAATGCGTTTTGTTGCTGCAGTTATAAATATGACGTATCGCGACATGAGTTTCTTTTAACAGCGTTTCGTGCACTAATGGATGCAGGCCTTCTATTTTTAAACGTACAACTAGATTGAATATATTCAAAGTGTATTAGGGTGTATGGTAATAAAATAATTTAAACTGTCATCATTAATAAAACAGTACCTGGGCGACCGAGCTTTGCTCGGGCTAAAACTCGTTAAGAAGCGTTTTTCCAGAGATAAAACCAAGCTAGATCGATTTTTCATCCCCAAAACCCCCACATACCCAAATCGCATCGAAATCGTTGGAGCCGTTTACGAGATCCCCGAAATAGCAAGAATATTTCGTATTTTCGTTTAATTAGATTTAGACAGGCTTCGCTTCCAGGACTGCGCCAAAAGAGACAGTCAACGGTCATATCAACATCCAGCATTAAAATGGGAAGAACTCCCGGAAAAGAAGAGTGAGTGACGATGGCGTCTAGGAGATGGACGCCCAGCGCACGACCAAGCTTGGTCTCAAGCTTAGCGTGCAGAAAAACCAGAGGATATGAAGATGAAGTCGTCCCTTCAAACTCGACCGCTTTCTTATGCCGTTGTGCGGTCGGAGATGGCGCTCCGGGTTAGGCTTGTTCAGCCACCAGAGAACAATGCTGAATCATTTGTCATAGATATAAAGGCGTTCGATGATTAAAGATAAATGAATATCATCAACATCATAAATTGCAGGAGGAGCGGAATCAAAGAAGCGTTTTGAATTCGGGTATTTCACACATTTTTCCAATGGACTCGGCGAGCGTTCCCGCACGTATGTGATGATTTGGATGGTATTTACAACGCTACAGATCACGAAACATATAATAACATAAATAACATAAATCTTAGTTCTAGGGAAGCTAGTAAGTAATATAAATAATCCAAACGTCAGCCTACACTTCAGCTCTAATCAGCGCCATCTATTGCTTTGCGAACCGCATGCAACTCATAATTCCCTTTCCGAAGATATACAGCGAACATTAAGTATATTTAAACGCAGCGAGTAGCCCGATAAATCCTGTTCGACGGTTCCCAAGGGCGGTCTATTTATAGAACGGGCGAAGGCCGCCGGCCACGAAGGACGCCCGGCCAGCGCCGTATAAACGGAAAGGCTGAGAGTATTGTGAAAACTTTAAAGATGGGTACAGAGGATGAGGATTGAGGATGCAGCCATTTGGCTAAGGAAGGCAGCTCTTGAAGAAAGTCGCTTTGTAAGGTTTAAAAGCCAGTTGTTTCTAGATACAAAGTAGCCACTGAAATAGGAGACAATTTCAAGGTACCCTTGCAAAATTTCTATAATCAGTCCTCCTCAAGAAAATCCTCCTCCATAGTCTGTCACAGTGCAGAAATTTATACTTAACTATTTTTATGCTCGCCAATGAAGTCTGTGTCCTGTGCGAACTTTGCGTTATATCCCATATAAAGAAGTAGAATAGGTATTAGCTTTCTATCGGCAAAGATTTTTTCATACAAACAAACAGTCAAACATGACACCCCTCATTTTACGTCGGAACTTAACATACAGACACGCAAAAAAATCTCAAAAAGTTTTGAGTTATCCCAGAGCTTTTTAATAATCCAGCTCATTATAATAACGTATAATCTGACAGTCCATCATCACGTGAAAATGTCGATCGTCGCTCAAACTCATCCAAAAATCGTGCAGAAGAAACGTGCCTCAACGCTCGTTGCTCAATATCACAAGAGTCCTCAAGCATACCAAAATCCGCCTGAAAGCGAGCTCGTGCGCATGCGCGTCACTCGTCATCCGTCAGCGATAATGCACATGACATAATGCGACAAGCGTAATGCATCGCTTTATTTACGGACCCGAGACCCACTTAGTCCCGATTTGTGAATTGCAATATTGCTTAAGAGTGACGTCAGTTCCTGGTTGGATATTTTGGAACGGATGTTTTTGCAAGCGTGATTAATGATATGTTATGAGATGCACGTACAAATGTTGGACAAATAAGTGTTTTGGAGCTTGATTAGGAGCATCTTTAAGCCGTTGACAAAGAGCATGAGTTATCGTAACTAGTGAAATATTACATCATAACTTAACTTTAGTTGGATATACTCGGTGCGCTTGACTCGTCAATGACTCTAAGGTACTAATGTAAGATGACACGATAGCTAGCGGCAAAGAGCTGTTTTCGCTTTTCTTATATTTCTGATAATAGTGA
Source organism: Choristoneura fumiferana (assembly GCF_025370935.1). Classification (NCBI taxonomy): domain Eukaryota; kingdom Metazoa; phylum Arthropoda; class Insecta; order Lepidoptera; family Tortricidae; genus Choristoneura; species Choristoneura fumiferana. The sequence goes on along the minus strand of NC_133476.1, from coordinate 1,092,097 downwards.
TTTAATGTATTGCTGCATCTTCCATAACCAAATTAAGGGGAACCTTACAGCCATTAAACAGTCAAAAGGCAGGCGGAAGAAAGGGATAAGTAGCGATTACTCATCCGACAAGCGTGCAGCTTTTCAATAACAAGCGTGCAATTTTTCAATTATGAAGATGAAGAATGAGGAGATATATAATTTTTGACGAATCATTTATTTAAACTTCCATCGTCGTAAACAATGTGAGTCAAAAATCAATTCCCAAGCAAAGAATGCGTTCGCATACTTGACCTGATCTTCATTTGTTATTGTGCTTCCCAGAACATTGGGCTCGGCATTGACCCCCTTTTGACTTTATTTCAATCAGTCCTTGTTCGTGGTTTTCCTGCGTTGCATCATTGTCATAATTATAATTATTAATGATCGCCCTGCCTGACGGAAGGCCGAGTAACTGAAGGAGCATCTAAGATAAGAAACTTTACAATGAAGTGCTCAATCTTGTGAAGTCTTGGCAAGACATCAGCCAGTAGCGACAATGATTGCTGACATGAAGTTTATTGATTCATTGAAGAGTACATTAAGATTAAAGACTAGCTCCATGACTTCACAAGTAGTCTAATATGTTGGGCAATATCAATTGATAGTCGTGTACATTAACAAAAAACTGCAAGGAGCTTTGACATTAGTCTGTAACGATGCTAAAACTTAAGACCGTCAAAGCGGCACCCTTTGCCTGATTCGGAGAAACCCATTTAGAATCCACTCAATGTGCTTACAAAAAGTGTATTTCGACGGAGATGGACGTTTTAATGTTCCTTTCACTCTTTCCACGGACGATATTACGTTTTTATTGAGGTCTCGCGTAAGTGCCCTAAAATCTTGGACAAACATTACGGTAGCCGAAAAGGAGCAAAATTGCGAATTTCGTGACAGGCATAAAAGCATTACCCTTTCCGAATATGTCAGAGAAATGGTTGAAAATGAACTCAGTTTACATGACGCAATGAACCTATTCTAAAAATTCTCTCATCAATCCCTGATTAACACAGGCTATTTTACGAACCAGGAAAGACCAAGTTCCCGCAGGAACCAGGCGATATTGTGGGCAACAATTGGTCCTTAACACGCTTATTACAAGGGTTCACTATAAATGCAAAATAGCACGTCATCATGGGTCCGTCCGTCCGTATCACCGTATATATAACTTCCGCCGCCTAACTTTGCCTAAAAGTTCATTGCCACGACTAGTACCACAAAAACTACAAAGGTATAATTGCAATAATTGAATAGGCACTATACCGTTAAGGGATTCGAACACAATCCGGGAGTAACGTAAAGACGTCGCATAAAAAATGTATCTCAAAAATGCGTCAAAACTGAGTATTAAGTAATGAACTATTAGGCAGATTTATATGGCGCGTGGTATAGCTGTGTAAGAGCAGTGTAGACGCCTCCTTACAACCGGGCGCGGTAAAAAGCGCATAGAATGTGCAACACCGCGGCAATATGGCTAGTTTATCGGCGGGCATAACTTGCCGCCGACAGGTTTAGTGGGTAGAGGATAAAAACCATAGGTTGTTCCTGTTGCTACCCGATACAATGCACTAGACGAGGTGAATACGACGGCAGCACAACTAGACACAATTGACAACAAAAAGAGTACGCCTAACTGAAACCTAGTGTTTTTTTGGATAAACTCACCAGTGAATGACCCTTATCGCACCCGCTAAAAAGTGCAGATGTCAAAGCCTATAAACAGGTTCAGCAACAGTTTCAACCCTGAGCTTTGAAAAACTGGAAATACAATATGGGAGCGAATTTCATTTTATCACCCTTTTATCAGATCTGTAGTAGATCTAGCAGGGAATAAGGAGCTCAAGTCCCCAAAAGCATCTGAGTTTTTCCACAACAAATCTTAAAGATGATTCTAATAAAAATATTTGGCACTACGTAAACTTTACTTTGTTAAAACATACCCTGACTGGGGTCAAAACCCTTCTGATCTGAACGACAATTCTGATATTTGTTTTTTTTGTAACCGTTCAGTCTTATTTTACTTTAGAAATGTGACAGGTGGATAACACTGACAAACTTCATCTAAAATTCATAAGTTACTTCTTGGCAATGATAAGATTTCTGAAATCGAAAATATGCTCAAAGAAAAACATTTAAAAGTGCTCACTGAGGTTCCTTGCAAAATAAACTTCTGATTTTGATTTGTGAGTGACCAATGAACTCGACACTTACAGGTCCATTCCAGCAGACACCCGATGGAGCGCGGCGGGGATCGTCGCCCCCTCGGCCTTCGCAAGGACGCCATTGCATAACCTGCGCACACGCAACGATACCGTAGGTACGGAGCGACGCGTGCCGAGATGCAAAGAGTAAAGAGTAAGTTGGATTTAGTGGCTCCTATGAAAACGAAACTTCCCAAACAAACAAAAGATGCAATTAGATATTGTTGCGAGATCGTTGAAATAAGTTGTTATGAAAGTCTAGCCTTACTCATCGGCCTTTGATTTGGGAAACTTTGCTAGCTCTCTAAGTATTCCGTGGAAATTTCCAGTAATCCTTTCTTAATGCACCTTCATTATCCTTGAAATACGTCTGCCAAATTTCAAGTATCTCGCTAGTTCCCGCAGTTTAGACTGTGAGTTGTCTTTCGGTCAGTCAATGATGTGACTGTTTTATATAGGTTAGATTTAATAAGCTATAACCAATAATTCATTTAGAAAACGAATAAACAAAATGTTTAACGAAACAAATACATAAACAAAAAGAAAAAAATCTACGACTTCATCGTTTAGTGACTCGATTTTCAAGACAATACAATACAATACAAATATTCTTTATTGCACACCATAAAGCAGTACAAAAAACTTATAATATAAACACTTAGACCTTGATGATCCCTGTCTCAAATAGTCATAAACTAATAAAAAGTTCCACTCCAAAGGGACCAGAACCATCAACCAACTCGGCACCAACAGTTTTTCCTCAAAATACTTACGTGGATCGGTAATTTTCCTGTCGCTTTCGCATTCAAGGGACGCATTAATATTCACGACGTATTTACATGCCTTAGATAGACTAATGGCCGGTCAATTTGCTACGACGATCCAGACTTACAACCTTAGGACGGTAATAATACGTCTCTTAATACATTAATTGTGAAGGATAACAAAGTCGTAACCGACGAGCGCTTGGTGGGCGAGGCTGCAAAGCGGTTGAACCGCCTGCGCTGACAAACTCGACGAATATATCCATGAACTAAAACCAGTGAGCGGGCTAGGCACATCTGTACAGGAGTCTTATCTTATATCAATCCTCCCTATAGGATACTAAAACTTTGTCCATTGCTTTTACCATTCCATCTATAAATTGGACTATCTGGCGTAGCGGTGGTGCCTTGAAATCCTGCCTGCTAGTATGGGGAATCTGTCGCCAAGTTGTAGAGGAGTATCAGGAGAATTAGTTTTAGAACATGGACATCATCTCTGGCCTACAGACGTCCCACATGATCCTCTCAGAATAACTGGGGCTGCAGTTACGACGCGGGCCCATTGCGGAATGGGATCCCCACACATCGAATTACTTAATAGTAAGTGAGTGCCAGGTTTCCTTCGTCGTAAAGTTAAAATATAATTTCACGCCAGAATTTCGGAAACCAGATGCGAGTCAAAATTGGAACCCCCGATCCGCCCTGAGAGGCCATAGGTCAAACCACTGAGTACAACATGGGCATAATATCAATCAATTTGGAAGCGCATAAGTTGCTGCGGTTGAAATGCTTCACGGCATTACCCAGGTGCGTTTTGCATGGGCACTGTCAGTTATAATTGCAGGAACTAGTGAAACCGGAGTAAGCGCAGCCGCGGGGCGGAACGGTGCGCGGACGCAGGGATTATGTAAAGTCTTGATAAATGTCAGAGTAAGCCGTAGGGGTGGGAGGAAAGCGCAGCTTCGAGGAAGACTTTGATACTAACCGTGTTGGCAGAAAGACAAAGCGTTGAACATGTATTTAACGAATTTATTGAATCAGGCGTTACTTTGCGGAGGTCCATATCAATGAACTAAAAGAATATCCTTGCTCACCCGCGCCCTTACGATAGCTAAGCTTATGCAAAATATGCGTGTTCATGCAGTTCCTCCACAATTTATTTCATCTCCCTTGCTACGGCTAGGATCAAATTTCAGCAACGGTAGTTAATAAAACATGCCTTGACAGTTCATGACAGTCCATGACACAATATAATTTAAATATCAAGGAATTTATGTAAGTTTGAATAAAATACTGTCGGCTTACTTGGGCGAATAGGACAGGGTACGGTTAGTGAGTTTTGTTTTAATTGATAAAATATATGTGGTTACGTGGGGAGTTAAAGTGACAAATTAAAACGGTGGTTGTGGTTTGTTAGTCTAACAACTGGTAGCATGGTGTACGGTTGTTTTTCTCTGAAGATGAGCTCTGGTTGAGTTCGAAACGCGTCAGTGTAGTGTGGTGGTGGTGATAGATGGGTTTGTGTGATTTATGTGTGTTGTTACAGTGTGAAGGTGGAGGAGCTGCATGAATACAAATTGGCTACATAGACGTAACTATCATAAGGTCGCGGGTGAGCAAAGTAATTGTTTTATTTCATTGATTTAGGTATTACGGTCCTCCGTAAAGTAATGCCTGATACAATAAAATATTTAACTGAAGATCAATCAACACACATCATTAATTCCATCCACACGTCATAATGTAACTTTGGTTTTGTTGTAAACGCATTAGTAAATCACTTACCTTCCTGACTTTTACTGCAAACTAGAAAGGACCAGCTTATTGCCCCCACAATGGCTTACCTGGAACAAAAGGTTATCGTTAATATTGCACGCATTGCGCCTGCGGCTGCAATATTGCACTTTGTATTGCCGTGGTTTATTTTCACGCAACGTGACTTAAGCTTGAGATTAGTTTTCTTAGGGAACTCGGCAATAATGGTAAGTAATATAAGGAAATCTAGTTTTGTATCAGTAGTTTACCGTTTAATGTTTCGAAGTGGTTAAATGTTATTGAAGGCTTCAAAGCAGCTACATGCTATTGAATCCAGAATACGTATGTTCGCCAAAGAACTAAAGTCATCGACATAGCTCGAAGCAAATGCTAATTGAAGTGGCATCGTATCGTTTCACGTTATAACGACGACTGGACGACCGAATAACTAGTAATAGTTATAATTAATAAAAAAAAATAGACAAGCGGATAGTGGTAAGAGAACCTGACTACGAAGCTTGGGTTCGATTCCCGGTCGGGGCAGACATTTGTTCACGAGACTTACCATCCCAGCCTATATAAGTCCCACTGCTGGGCAGAGGCCTCCTTTCAGATCAAGAGGGCTTGGGCCATAGTTCCCACGCGGGCCCAGTGTGGTTTGGGAACTTCACACGCACCATTGAATTGCTTCGCAGGTTTGTGCTCCTCACGATGTTTTTCGTGGTAAATTTCAAATGTAATTCCGCACATGTATTTCGAAAAACACGAGCGGTTTGAATCCACGACCCTCTGCTTGAGAGGCGATAGGTCAAACCACTAGGCCACCACGGCTAAGCGGTGAATTATGTTTTTATCTGTTCCCTAGTACGCAAAACAGAAGCTTTGCTTACTTTGGGACTAAGTCAATTGGTGTCAAGTGTCTCCTGATATTTATTATTTATAACGCCGCGCAGATGTGGCCAGGATCAAATCTTCGTGTTCATCATACAAGCGGCTACCGGGATTCCAATCTGGTACCTCTAACCTCATAGTTAGGGCCATTAACCAGTCTCGGTCGTCATATAAACCGTCAAATATTTATCTGCGGGATAAACGTCAAGATCTCCGACTCGAACGAAAACAAAGGATTGCCAAAGCTATCGTATTCTAAATATCAGCCAGCCGTGTCGTAAGGGATCGTGTTGCCGAAGGATTTATCTGTGGTGGGCCCGACGTAGGAATTGTTTATAGGCTAAATTGTCTATTTGTTAGTGTTGCAATTGGAAAATTTAATGCGCTGGAAATCAGAGTGGTGCATGGGTTACAGGGTGAGTTATGCAACGTCGCAATTCAATAACTACATTAAGCTTTATAGACGTCATCTATTTAAAATACAAAGTGAAATATAGATGCATAGAAACGACCAGATGGCCTAGTGGTTAGAGAACCTGACTACGAAGCTTGAGGTCCCGGGTTCGATTCCCGTGTCGGGGCAGATATTTGTATGAAAAATACGAATGTTTGTTCTCGGGTATTGGGTGTTTACTATGTATTTAAGTATGTATCTATCTATATAATTATATTTATCCGTTGCTTAGTACCCATAACACAAGCTTTGCTCAGCTTACTTTGGGACTAGGTCAATTGGTGTGAATTGTCCCGTGATATTTTTTTTTTATAGAAAAACCAGAAAAATAAGACCAGCGCTGGGAATCGAGCCCAGGTCCTCGGCATTCCGTGCCGTGTGCTATACCGCTACCCCACCGCTGGACAACGATACAGACACGAATTTCTCCTATGCACCACATATCTCAGCTTGTTTGTTTTCTTATTTAGTCACTTAAGCAGCGACACTAGCGACATCTATGCTGTAGCCCTCATCGATAAACTTTCAGCACCCCATTGGCACTAACCGCTCACCCGGACAAGAGATGTCGTTATTAACCAATCTTAAGTCATCTATTTAGTTTAGTAGTGTTGTGGCGCGCCATATAAGAGGCCTAATGTCCAGCAGTGGACTGCTATAGGCCGATGCTGAAGACTATCACGGCCATTATTAATTTTATGATTTAAATTCGGGTTACGTGCCGCGTCTTTCAGAGACTTTCAGATCGTTTTCAGATCAGTCGTCTCGTGATCATGGCGCATGCAACTGTGCCGAAATATCGAGCTTCTCTAAAATCAAGGTACGCGGAACAAAACCCGAATTTAAATCATAAAACGATGATGATTTAGTTCGCATCGAAATACACACACACAACGCCTGTATGCCCAAATAGGGTAGGCAGAGCACACGAAACATTACCGCTTCGGAGTCACTTTTAGAAATTTTAGAATTAAAGTTTGACAAAAAAAGGTCTCTTACCATCAGGAGACCAACTTGCTCGGTTGCCATCCAGTCAAATAAAAAAAACAATAGTGGCAGCAATTGTGACATGGAAATAAGTTTTGATAATTGCATTTTGAATACAAGCCACATACCCGTACCTACCTATCAAGCCAATCCGATCACGACAAATTTTTACAAACATAAACTTTTCAAATGAAATAAAAAAGTTTGCAACAAAAAGAAGTTCATTTGAAAACGGTTGTTTAAATATCAAATATATGTAATACACCTTTAGCCACATCTGCACAGGTGTGATGCCAATAGTTAATCAACTTAATAAAAAAATAACCTAACCGCTGAACTAATTCATAATGCAAATCCCTAACGCCCTAGTTATAAGGTGTTAAAAGCAACACCAGCACTCGCTCGCTCCGCTATCCCACTAACTTATGACCCCTAACATAAGCCTGTGAGTGTAAGAACCTCTTGATTCGAGGCCACTACCATAAAACTATAATATTAAGATCATATCAAATATAACGTACGTTAATTGAAAACTCTGATACTCGTGAGACCTCAATAAAATTCTTTAACAAGTATCAAAACCAAAATGTAACTGTTAATAACTTGGTATCTGTTTACGTCATGCTTGACATAGGAATATTTAAATTCTTTTTTTAACAATAATGCTGTAGTTTATTGGTATCCTTAACTTTAGACCGGGTGAAGCATAGTCCTGAAGATTATTTAATTTAATCTAAACCGGCCCGATCAGAAAGAAGATTTGAATGCATGATGTCGTCAGTCCAGTGGTGGGAGGCCTGATAAATGACGCTTCGTCTATAGTCTATACACATTAATAGTTCCTGTAAATGTAAAGTCCGTATTTCTAGTCAGTATGGACACTTGACACCAATTGACCTAGTCCCAAACTAAACCAAGCTTGTTCTATGGATACTAGGCAACGGATAAATATACTTATATAGATAAATACATACTTAAATACATATTAAACATACAAGACCAGAGAACAATTATACAAATATCTGCCCCGGCCGGGAATCGAACCCGGAATTGAATTGAATTCTGTCCAGACTCCAGACTTTTCAAATGGTCACCCTGGCCGCAGCGCTGGCACTCAATACACGCGACCAGTGCCGTTATAATCCGCTACACTTACAAACGTATACGATTACAATAATCTCGAAATCGTTATCAGTGGCCCAGTTGCGGACGCGGAACTGCGCGGGCGCAGACGATCGCCGATAGCGATGGGATCTCACGTGAGGATACCATGCACCTAAATGGACATAAATGGACGTAATGTACAGTTGTATATAAATTCTAAATTGTAAAAAAATGAACACCGAAAAACTTGATAAACGTTGAAATATATTGTGTATACAAAGGGACTCGTGTTAACACACAGTAATTAAAATTAAGTTTAGGAAACATATCTGTTAAATTTCAAGTCTCTAGCTCCAGTGTGTTGTTTGTCGTGCGTTGTCACTTTTTACAGGCAAAGGCATAGATATAAGATAGATGGCCGTACGTATTGCACAGATTGTTACAATGTAGTTTCTGAGTAAATACCAATAAATCTAGTACCTTATAGGAACCAATATCAAAATAATCTCCGCGTAGACTTTTTCCAGCATAGCCTTAGATGGTTCTACGGCCACACACGGCCGTGGTGATGCATTGTGAGACCACAGACAAGATTTATCGCAGCCCCAACCTCTGTACTGCCAGTGCTTACACGGTCTACAAGCGAATTTATTTTGTTTATGGTCATAGCCGCGGCGTTAACATAGAACAGGGTTGATGCACGCATATGGGCGGAGTTGGAAAAGTTGGGAAAATAGGGTAGCCATAAATAAAATATATCGGAAAAGTGACATCAATGTGTCTTGTGCTATGGGTTGTGTTATGCCTAAATAGATAGGTAAGTATATACTGGAATACATGTAAGTACCCAAGACACGAGAACAAACGTTCATATTTTTAGGTTTCCGTACCCAAAGTGTAAAAACGGGACCCTATTACTTAGACAGCTGTCCGTCCGTCAGTCTGTCACCAGGCTGTATCTCATGAACCGTGATAGCTAAACAGTTGAATTTTTTACAGATAATGTATTTCTGTTGCCGCTATAACAACAAATACTAAAAACAGAATGAAATAAATATTTAAGGGGGGCTCCCCTCCCATACAAGTAACATGATTTTTTTCTCGTTTTTTTTTGCTCGATATTAATAACGCTATAACGGCGTAGACGCTTAAAATATTCATAAAATATTTAGACGTATATTGACATTAAAAATAAACAATTAAATTAAAATAAAATAAATATTTTAGGGGGCTCCCATACAACAAACGAGTTTTTTTTGCTAATGTCTAATGCTGTATAGATAATGGTACGGAAAGGAACCCTTCGTTAGCGAGTCCAACTCGCACTTGGCCGGTTTTTACCCGACTGTCCGAAGGAGGGTTATGTTTTTCGAGCGTATGTATTTATGTATGTGGGTATGTATGTCCATTTTTTTGGTCCTCGCTGCAGCCTAATTATACAAATATCTGCCACGACCGGGAACGAGCCCGGGACCCCAAGCTGCATAGTCATGTTCTCTAACCACGTAATAAATCTTAGAAAACGACTGACTGAAAAAAGTTCCATCGTGACACTAAACTATCTATAATTACCAATATTATGAATGAGAAAGCTTGGTAATCCATATCATACTTAGCGCTTTGCTTCTCTGATAAAACAGCGGTGGCGTTTTCGTGTAGATGTCCCATTTTTTTACCCGACTGCCCGAAGGAGGGTTATGTTTTTCGAGCATTATGTATGTATGTATGTATGTGGGTATGTATGTCCATTTCTTTGGTCCTCGCTGCAGCCTAAACGGCTGGACGGGTTGTAACATATGAGGTATCATTGGATTCGTCATAACTGTCGGAGTGACATAGGGTATATAATATCTCAATATGGCGTCTGCGAAAAAAATATGGCGAAGGAATAAAAAAAAAAAATGTATTGTAACAATATGGGAATCAAATGAAAGCTAATAATGAGCCTATTCTAAATATATACGGGTTATAATACTTTTAATCTACTATTTTCACAGAAATATCAATAAAGTATAAAATAAAAATCATTAAATTAAAAAAATTAAAAAAAACCCGACTGCCTCAAAAACTAAAAGGAAGAAAATAAGTCTAGTGGTCTAGAACTCTCTCAAGAAGCTCATTTAAGGTTCAACAGTCGGGACCCATTCAAATCGTTACCAGCTCAAAAAATCTTGGTAAGGGGTCCCGGCTGTTGAACCTTAAATGAGCTTCTTGAGAGAGTTCTAGACCACTAGACTTATTTTTCAAGTAATTTCGAAAATCGGTCTTCAGCCTCTTTATCACACGACGCTACTCTGCGGAAATAGATTCGCTCACACCTATTCTCTGTACCACACAGAATGACCTGCGCACGCGTTCCATGCCTAACAACATTCAACACCCCGATTTGTCTCCAACCCGGAACCGTCTGTAGGTACTTCGTATGTAAATACACACACATTTATGGTACATTTTAACCATTTACGCGCGTACCAATCAAAACGCTCGATTCGCCGTGACTCACGGAACGGTGTTTTCTCAGATTTTGAAAATGGAACGTGAGCACGAGCACGTGATTGGGTTACGTTATTTTGCTTTTTGAAGCTGCGGTTGCGCAACATGCGATTATAGGGCGAACAGCACTGTACGGACACACGTACCCAAAATTAGTAAGTACACTTGGAATCATACTTATGTTATTAAAAGATAAACTTTGTTGCTTTGTTTTAATTAGGAGGTAACCTCTAGTAAACATATTGAGACTTGATTCTAGAGATATGATAGTTATAACGACGATCTCCGTGACATTATGTACAGTCAATCAATTTGATTCCTACGCCACCACAGAACCGTGTCGCAAAAAAATTTGACGACATTCCATAAATATTGATTTAGACAAATAAAATTATTTACTATGATAAGATTCCATGGTCACCCATAACGTCTTTCTAAGAACTACGATTGCAATTATTACGGATATTATATTGAAATGACTGCACTATATTTTATTTCAAAAAATTGAGAAGTTACTGAGGGATGCCGGCCAAATTGCAGGCGACAGTATTAAGCTAGATACTGCTTAATAAAAACCTTTGATTGAATCCAATAAGTATTTATGTTGACTATGAGTCGAATTGTTGGAAGTTGAATTCGGATACGCTAGTAGCCTTAAAAACAGCATAACTGTGTAAGTAACTAAACAGTAACAATGTTATAAGGACATACAATAATAATACGTTTCACATAACAACTTAATAAGTGCATGAAAATACCATTAACAATCAATAATATTTGCACGGCCCCACTTGCCAAACTATTCCACTTAAGCAAACTATTCCACTTTGGAATCTATTGCTAACTTCTTCAACAATAGGAAACATGCTTTTCACTATGTACAAATTTTAAAGCCTAACTCGTTCGAATTAATAATGAAGCTGAAATAGCAGGAATACCTCAGGGCACCGTGTTAAGTCACACTAATCTAACTTAACTTCAACTCTCAAGCATCATGGAATACATTACAAATTTGAAAGGACACGTCGAAAATTGTACAAATTTGTGTATTTCAGTACAAGGACTAACCTGGATACCAAGCACTCAAGGGTACTCTAGCGTAGTACAAACGGTATAAAATAACAGGGTAGGTATAACCGCAAAGCAGGTCAAGTATACCGGAAGCGTGCGCGCGCGTCCCTATTCAATCTTTATCGTGGATCCATTGTGCTCGGCCGATCTACGCATGCAACCACTTCATTATAGTTTTCAATAGGCAATGCAATTTTTATTAATATGTAGTTCGAAGTAGACTGGCTGCTCTGTGTGCGGTGGAGGAAAACATCGTGAGGAAACCTGCACAAACCTCCGCGAAGCAATTCAGTGGTGCGTGTGAAGTTCCCAATCCGCACTGGGCCCGCGTGGGAACTATGGCCCAAGCCCTTTTGTTCTGAGAGGAGGCCTGTGCCCACCAGTGGGACGTATATAGGCTGGGATGGGACTGCTCTGTTGATAATTCTACTTTTGCCCAATAGTCGTTGAGTCGACGAGATAAAGTTACTGGATCCAGCATACGAACTCTTCTGCATTCTTAATATCTCGATACTTTAGATCAGTTATTGGTATACCTAGAAATCAATTCTGGGGTCAACATAATGAAGGTTCGTTTGCATTGACAAAAACTTTGTCCTTCCTAGAAATAAAAAGGAATCCACGTTAATCAGGGACAGTGTAGTTTTCTGTCTGTGAAAGAATTTTAAAAAGTCTGTTCACTATTTCGAGATACAACTCCCTACATAATTTAAAAACACAAAGTATTTTTTTCATTTCATTAAAACAGGTGGGCAATGCAGCGTGTGTATTCCTTAAATTTCCGATGTATTAATAAATAACAACAAAAATACCGCAGGCACTTATTCCTTGTATGTGCCTCGCTGGTTATACTGTAGTCACAACATTCTAGCTAGAGATATGCAATTCTAAATATTATCTGGCAACATCCACATTCCTCCATAGGCTCTCTCCTATAAATGACGATATAATAGCTCTATTACGCGAACTGGTCGCTGTATTAGCGACGCATCGAGCAATTTCCCTGTTCATTGCACCGCCAACACGTCCACCGTACAGCGGTCTACTGGAAACACACGCAATGAACATGAAAATACGAAAAAGCTCGCAGCGCGGACGCCAGTAGCGCGTTGCAGTGAAAACTACTATTAAAGATGGAACTCGGATAAAATCTAAACACTAAAATTACAAACGTGGCAACTTTACTAGCACTTGAAGGGTTTAATGACGCGTTAAGAGGAAGAAATGCAGTGGTTAATAGGTAACCGACAAGCTTCTGCCATAATTATAGCTTAAGTTGACAAGTATATTTAAGGATATCACTAAAATGCTGTCTGTAGCTTGATTCGTAAATAAAAATGATTTATTACGGTGTTCTCAGTGGTTTGCAATTTAAGGGTAAATACCCCAAAAAGGGGTACAATTTATTTTTTGAATCGGGTAAGAAGCAAACTTCATGCAGACATAATGCCTATGTTACAAACAGGTCGGGATTCGAGTGTATTTAACTAACGAAATTACAAAGTAATTTCATACACAACTAGAACTGTATTAAAACAAAATCCATAGACATAACATTAAACTTATAAAAAAGTACCAAAATGTAACAAACAGTAACCTTCGCATGAATGAGGTCGCTTGATAGTAGTAATAGACCAAACATGAATTGTGTTCACAACGTAATAATTAACTAAAATAAACATAACACAAACTGTATTCAACTTGACTAACATTAGGTATGTTCAAATATTTGAATTACTTAAACGATTTATTTCAATAAATGAATGAATGATTTATTTTTGAAAAACATCACAACAATATTAGGTACAGTATTTACATAGCCTGTCTAAGAAACAAAGGAAGTAATGTGAATTTATTGTTGAGGTTAGATAAAGTTACAACTGCTTTACAGATTTCCATAGAAAATCGTATGGCTGGTCCAACATAATCTTTAAGACGCTATCGAATAAAGACAAATGTCTATATAGGTATGCAGAGAGAGTCCAAACTCCAAAGCAAGTGTAAATAGGTTTCCAGTAAGCTACACTTTTGGCCTCATCTCCATTTTCTATCTGGTGAGACGGTAAGATTACATCACTGGCCAGTAAAAAAGTCTAATCAGCAACCTCCTCTTATTTCAATGCTGTTAACTATATTCGATCGTTTCATACCCAATTGCGAGATTTATGCCCTCCATTATACATTCTTAAGACGCCATGCCATTCATGTACGAAATTCAAAGAACACAATTTCATTACATTAAATCATTCGCAAACTTACGCCGGTCACGCACACCGGTGCAATGGCCTCAATTGCCAGAACGTACTGGCATAGAAGAAAACAAATGACTGCCTCGCGGAAAATAAAAAGGGAAATCGGTGTTATATTTCAAATGTCAATGGCCAGTGTGAAAAATGCGAGAGTCTCGAAGGCTACGGAGATGAACTACGTCGTTAATCACTTAGTGCGACGTCAAGGCTCATTTAAAGAATTTTAGTCATTAATCTACGACGGGACCATGACAACGCGTGTATTTTTAGAAACACGTGACGGTCAATATTTAAAATCGAACTGTATCAATGACTGATTCAGACGTTACTTCTATATCAATAAGCCGCGGGTGAACTGTGGATACAGGCCGCTTCCAACCAAAGCAACTGGAGGTTTACGGGGGAGGCCTATGTCCAACAGTGGACCACCTACAGCTGATGATGATGATGATGATGATGATATCAATAAGCTGCAACACTTTACACAGCGCTAGTAGTGGACAAGCAAGAAATACTGTTGTTCATTTCACTGTGTCACTTGACTAAATCACGTGTAAGAGTTATATCGAACTAGCTTATACCCGCGACTTCGTCTGCGCGGACCTAGGTTATCGCGCGGTGGCGCCCTCTACAAAGGAATAAAAAGTACTCTATGTTGATTCTTAAACTATCTCTATACCAAACTTCATCAAAATCGGTTCAGCGGTTTCGACGTGAAAGCGTAACAGACAGACAGACAGGGTTACCTTCGCATTTATACCTAAAAATAATATTAGTAGGGATTATGAGCAGAGTATTTTTCTCAAAAAAGCGCTCGCAGTGGGCACGTGTGCAAGATTTATGCGCGGGCGCATCCGGCGTCCACTTTCCAAACGAGCTTTGGAACATCGCCTCTGTTGCCGCTAAATGGGCCACGATGTAACGCACGTTTAACACGCGTGGTTTCTTACTTCACAAAATGTTACGTCTAAGAAAACTTTGACGTTTTCTTTTCTAAATTGTACCGAAACTTAGACACATTGAAAAAAGGCTGAAAAGCATACCGAGAATCTAACCCTGTTCCCATAATTCCGTGATGCATGGTCCAACACAGTATACCTACAATATTGTCGGTAAGTGTACTAAACCCAACCAGTTTGTAAGGCGAAATTACCCATGTGTTCTCAAATCTGTTTGTTTTTATACTTATGTCATAGCTGTCTCAATGTATCGGCAAATATAATCATATAAAGTAAACAGACACACGTTCACACATACACACACACACACACACACACACACACACACACACACACACACACACACACACACACACACACACACACACACACAGAGAAATTAGATTTAGTGAGTACCAAAAAGAAAATGTAATTATTTAGATATTCACCTCATAAATATCTCTAGTTTGAGACTTGTTGCTATGGAGGAGCGGGGCTTCCTGACACAGGTTTGCATACCTACTAGGAAGTTCCAATCACTGATGTCAAATAGACTTAAGTTTAAAGTAAATAAACAATTTTCATATTCATTTTTCATTTTCATTTATATTCGCACATGAAATGTAATACTGTCAAACCTTAATTTTTGGGGCTGTTGTATACTATGTCATATATACATATATAAATATATATAACACAGTATACAACAACCCCAAATTTTGAGTTACGACAGTATTACATTTCATGTCCGAATATACTTTTTGGTTGCACTAATTTATTTAACCGGAATTTTGACATTAGGTATATCACTGCTCCAACTCACACTTAGCTAATTGTTCGTCGCCAAGCCCCATCAAAGCGTTGAGGTAAAAAAAAACTCAGGCAATTAACTTTCCACAATCGATAAAAAGCTGTTTGGATACACGAATTACAGTGTTATTATTGTTATTATAAAACCAACCTGCGCTAGACTCCGTAACCAATGCGACACCCAATTTGTAACTTCGTAATCTTTCCGGCAGCAAAATCTGACCAAAACAATTGCAACAAAACCGCTCAGACAATCGTGCCGTGACACGGTTATTGCCAACTCTATGGGTGTACTGGCGCCCTACGCCTCAGGCCGGTTCAAAGGGCTACCTTCCACGACCAAGACACGAAGCAATGCCCAACTGTGGAAGAACTCAGACCCCATAATTTTAAAGTCCAAAAACCCTCGCCCCAATTTGCAACTCCGAATCGTAAAGCTTACAAAGTGGGCTGTGTCACGACGCAAGAGAAAGGTCCCTTACAAAGAGCAAAGGTACCGCTGAAAAAGGAAATAAACTACGCTTTACTTTCGTTTGGCATCGAACAATGGCGGAGAATGGGTTTTATGAGAGAAATCGTACTAGGAAACCTAGTAAATCGCGGCGAGCTAATTTGATTCGCCTTTTGAGGTGATATGGGTAACGTTTATGGTGCAAAGGTCTGATGCATGTTCCTGGTCAGATTGCGAATGCTTTAACTATAAGCGAGGTGCAGACGAGAAGATGCTCTGAGCCACAGATTATGTAATAGTTTTTACGTACAGTCTCGATCGCGTTCGCGTTAAAATCTCAATTAGTATGGAAACACGAACATCGCAAACGTTCCGCTAGAGAGTTTCGTGTTTGCATACAAATTGAGATTTTAACGCGAACGCGATCGAGACGTATTTTGTAACCTAAAACTTACACTGGCACTGAAAAAGGACCAGAGCCACAGATTATGTAATAGTTTTTACGTAGACGATGCAACAGTGGCGCTAAACAAACAGCCGCTGTATTCTACCACTGTTATTAGGAGTCACTGATTAAACTTTCAATTAGGTAAAAACTGTAAGAATATAGTATTACTGCGTGTGCATTTACTGGTGGTTGGGAAGTACTTTATTAGTAAATTTTATAAAGAAAATATTTAGAAAAAAATGAACACTTGGCATAAGGTAACTTGGAAAAGCGACCCAACAAAGAGTTTCAGATTTCCACACGTATTTTAACTAAGTACTTGAGAAAAAAAGTCACATTACAAATCAAGAGAGTTATTCGTGGAAATAAAAGCAAGGCGGCATTTATTACACTAAAAACTTAGCAGACACGTCTCATCTGATGCGCCTGCGATCATCCCTCCTTCGGTCGTACAAGCATTAACTGCTACGTGCCGCCCCTAGATGGCGCTGCAAAAGAGGTCAATAGCAAGGGTTGTCAACTGTCAGAGACTCGACCAGTTGATTTTTTTGCTTTTATATAATAATTGTTGATTGTTTGACACTTTGAAGTATGACGATAATTTTGCAATTGAACATTTGGCTGTCATAAATCTATATAAATAAATACAAATGAATTAAAGAAACGTAGTATGTTCACGGATCACTATTTGGATGGCTATTTGGTTAATAGAACAGACCCAACTGTTACAAACGCCACACAAAATGCTGACGTGTTTTGAACTCTCTAGGTTTTCATTTTCAAACCGTAAGCCTGTTTTTTTTATTTTTGTGATTTCACCTTTAGTTTAGTTCAATGACCAATTATATTTTTGTGAGGTGGTAACCCTAGCGCACAAGGACGCGCGCTCATTAGCTGCGCCCGCGCACCCGGCACACATGGCGGAAATATTTCGTGGAGAAACCAGGTTTCACTCGTTTGCCCGCCTTTTTGATATGGGATTGTGTATTGACATACATCGATGACTTGCGCCGCTATTTTATTAAGTAAATCGGGTAAAGTATTGGGTATTATATAAGTATAATACAGGCACTAAAAAACTTTATGTAATTTTTTTTTGTAAAAAAAAAGTTATTTTATTTCACGGATTCGATTCGAGACTGCATATTGGATATACAGGTATGAGTAGCAGAACCAAGCGAATGTACAAAAGGGAACTTATCCTTTTGGGACATCGTCAGCTTATCTTTGTAGATCGAGAAGAAAACATTTGTGCAACGGAAAGTCAATAAAAGCCTTCGGCGCAAACCATATGTTTTTAATTTCTTATAAACGCAGAGAGAGATTCATAATTTGAAATTTACTTTTTAACCAGCGCTGGTTCCCGTAGTTAAAGCGAAGGTCGCTTTCTAATTAATAATGAATCTTAACTATCCATCAATGTTAGAGCATTATCTTTGAAATATCTAACAGAGGCTTCCACGAAATTTTATATTAAACATGGCTCATCAAAAGCTTTAGAATAACACCGTAATCTGGTGACCTGGTAAGTCAGCTCCAGATATTTGGAACTATTAAAACTGAACCAAAATATTTTTATTGATACCATGTTTTTCACAGGAAAATTCATTACTCATTGAATTGACCTACAAATAAAACTAAAATGTTTTTACACTTATAATTCGTAATAGAAATTTCGATATCACGTCTAAACAAGAAATTTCTGCCGTCGGTCCCATCCAAACAATATTACACAAGCAAACAATTAACAATGAAAATCTGACCTAGATCTGCATCAGTGGAAAATAACGGATTAATAAATAGATACGCATGGAATTGTTACTATTAATATTGTCCATTATAATCCTCAGCCAAGATAAGAACGTATGCAACGTCGCTAACGCGCCAAACGAGGCATGTCAACAAGAAAACTAAATAGGCCGTGTTTATTCTCGAGAAGCCTACAAACCCACTAAACAAGGCCGAATACCACCTCCCAGCACCAGATGACACTGGCCGTCTAAACAGTTAGGAATCCGAAAAAGAAAACCAGAAGAATTTTTCAAATTTCGAACGTGCAAAGAGCAAACATCAAAAATGCCGCGCAAACAGACAATTAGCACTGGCTTCTGAGACTGCGACCATCTTGGAAAACGTATGAAAAAAAACACACCGGCAGTCCGACGTATCTCGGGCGTGACCCGGTCACGGAAAGGAAACCGGCGCCGTACGACATACAACTCACAAGCCGTATGAATGCCTGAATAGACTCGCGGGACTTGGATGTACTAGGTTTACTCGCCGCACGCATTCGAAACAGACTGTAACGTAAGGTAAGATAAGGTATATTTAAGATAAATTTGAACGGCAGTAAATAAAATAATGACAAGTCTTTGGCGATGGTGAAAATCTGTAAAATTTTAATAGCATGCTTTAAAATCTACTTCGGTTAAATTGTTTATGAAAACGGTTGTGGTTTTAACGACATCCTATAATACTAGCTCATTACAGCGAACGTGGAATTATACCTATAACGACGGCACTAAAGAGTATGCCTGTAATTAAGTTAAATACCAAGTTATTTAACAACTAAATATGTCCGAACAAAGAGATAGATTATTCAAACAATAAAAAAACGTTTTTGAGTGAAACGAGACAAAATTTCGAACTTTATCATCTGTTATTAAAAGAATAAATAAATGTTATACCTAGTTGAGTTGAATTATTAGTAGGTACATAATGTGTTTAAAATTATTCGTTCTTTTGAGTTCCGTAGTTTTAAGTAGTTTTACTAGTGTATCAGTGTCCTGTCGTAGATCGTAGATAACAATGTATTAAAAAATTAACCACACCGGGTGTGGATTTTGTAAAACGTACAAAGTGCGATACAATAACAATTTATCAATATGATGCTTACTGTAGCTCATTTCTGCGATACTTAAGTGCGATTCCTGTCGCACTGTTAGTGGATAGAACGCTATGATCTCGAAGAAAGGAAATTATACTAAAGCTACCATTCTACAACATTATCTAGTATACAAGAGAGGAAGAGATAGTGTTTTATCGTGGAACTCATCAAAATTTTCGTGAGATTTTAACAGAGTTAAAGAAAATTTTAAGCGTAGTACTACAGGATACGGACGGTGACCACCTTTACATATTCGGTAAAACAAAACTTTTCGTTACCTGCTGTCTGTACGTATGTATCCGATTTCTTCGTTCAACAGACCAAAGAACAAGTCGACGATAAAACTTAGCACGCCTATTGTTTTCTAGCGGAGACGAGCAAAACAAAGAACGATAAAATTTGTTTACATCGCTTTATTTACAGGTTTGGCTTCTAATTGCATTGTCTCATTTAACGGAGACGGCGTCTTTAGTGGGTTAAGTGGTGGAGTTAGTTACATCCTTGTGTTCCCATGGGGGAATTAATTTTAACCACAGATCGATTTCTCTACGGCATAACTAGTAGCATGGTGCGATTTACTGTTGACGTTGATTGTCTATCCTAGCCTGGCAGAGAGAGGCACTGAGCTATGAGTTTGGTATAGAGTTTATAACTCTGGGGGGTATATAGGCTACCATTTAAAAGGGAAAACAATTTTTTTTGACGTGTTCGAAGTTTCGGGCTAGTCCTTAATGATGGGGCGTCCGGCCGTTTTGCCCAAAAGTCCGGCCAAACTGACTGGTGTCCGGTTATTACGTTTGAAATATAATAACCTAGACATATCAAAGTTTTAGTCAGAAAGACGACTTTTAGGGAGAAGTCAGACGAGCGTAATTCTTTGAGTTGCGAGTAACTTTTCAGTCGGTAATATCTGCCTGTTATTCTTCACGCTTAACTACCGAAGATGAGAATAAGTAGTATAGGACTTTATGAAACACTAACGTGACCGAAAATACGCGACTCACAATAAGTTTTTTGTTCAAAATTTCATTTTCAATAAGTACAAGCTTTTTTGCTGACTGTACTTTTGACTGACATAACTTGCATTGTCACCCAAACTACATTTGCATACCAAGTTTCAAGTCAAGCCATTAACCGTTGAATAGTTACTGCCTGCGGAGACGATCCTGACCGGACTACCAGGATGTCACTACCAGATTATTGTCACGCAATTTACATAAGTATGCCAAATTTCAAGTCAATCCGGCAACTGGAAGTGGGGCGAATTTAACTTGCAAGATTTGATTACAGACAGCCAGACAGACAATGGGACAGGTGAAACTAAATAAAAGCTGGTAAAATAACGCTCATATAGGTTCACCCTTAGGGTGCTTAGCCTGTATCAACGATCTATCGAATATATTACAAAATGGAATAAGTCAATTCATTTAAGTACAATCGAATAACGAATTAAATTTCATTAAGAGAATTCTCTTCGTTCCATTCTCCATACAAACGTAGTCCCGGTCTCATTTCAGATGAAATTTTGTAAGTATGGACTAGACGTAATTAATTATCTATGCCTGTGGTTTTTCAGATTTTCATATAAATGTGTAATATCAGAATTACGGGAGCTCAAAAGTCGACAAAAAAAATATGTCAAATTTGCACGAGAATTACAGACAAAAATCGAAAAAACCACAGGCATAGAAAATATAATGAATATCTTGATTGTAAAATATCATTGATTTCTGTGCTATACTTTTCGTATAATATTAGGACAACGAAACCCAAAATTCAACCGCCCAAATCTTGAAAAGCCTACAGCTATCTCGATACAAATTACGGACGTCGTTGCGGAAGGCATGGGGGGGACGGCTGCGAGCGCTTATGTCACGAACGATAAAGACAGCAATATCCCAAACGAATAAATAACGCGGCCGGCAGAGGGAAACTTCTCTTAACATTGCTTCGAACGACATTTTGTTCGTGTCATTCATTCATAACAATATCACGCCCCTTTTTCGTTCAAATTGTGATTGATATGTCAATACGGCCTTATCGATCAAGGTCGAACGCCGAGGAAACAATAAACCGTCCTCATTATGTCATGATTACTCATGTTAATGTCAAACTGTACATATTACCATGTCAGCTAGACAATGGAACAGCATTGGGGTTCGGCAGGTGAACATGGTTTGCTTTGGGGGCGAGGTTTTGTTGCATTTCTCGTTTTTATTGTCAAAACGGTGGTTCAACGAAACAGATTATACATACAATGCAGTAATTATTTGCAACGCCGACAGGACATAAACAGAAACGCTATTATATCTTAAATTAAACTACAGCAAAAATATTTTTAATTAAAAGTTTTTCGCGTACTCTAAAGAGATATGAAAACCACAACCTCTAAAAAAAAAAGTCAAATAAAACAATCAAACTGTAAGAATTTGAAAAAAAAACGTCGTCTTTGTAACGGACCTCGGACCGTCAGTTTTATTATATTATATATTAATTTATTAATCCCAAAAGGACGTTTACTACCCGCGTTAAACTAATTAAATTTATCTATAAAATCAGCAACTAGTATTTCAAGTTATTTGCGAGTCAGCTAAATGGGGACATAAACTATATTCTGATTTAAGATTTACGATTTTAATTACCTTAATTTACACATGCGAAACAAACATAAAATATTGTTGAAGTGCTTTTTATTTATGTTTATTTTGTTGCTATAAAAGAGTATCTTTAATAGTGCCATAGAACCGGGTTTTTATATTGCTTCTTTCTGACTGATCTACATTTCGCTGATTTATATTACTAGTTGTGTGTTTTGTTTTTTGCATACTTTTCAACGTGTTCTTAAATACGTGAGATCAAATTATCAACAACAGAAGCACAATGTCAAGCTAGAAAATCACATATCTATAAAATCCACTAAAAGAGTAGACTCTTAAGAAAAAGCAAAATTACATTCTGCGTTTTTATGACGTGCGCCTCGAATACACATTACATACTTGTGGCTCGTATAATAGACATTATGATTTTTGATCTAAGTCATCCCATTACGACACTTAGGGATTTATATTTATATTAATTAAAGAAAAAAGTCACTCCACGCCGCTCATCCTACAGAACTACGGAACCCTGCCAATATAAGAACTCTCGCGCACCAAAGCACATAATTGCAATACAATTAAACAATGACATTTGGCTGCGCGATAGCTGCACCCGTGTAGTAATTAACATACCGACACATTCTCGTGTTAGCCGACCTTACCTTCGCTGCGCGGGCGCATGTCATAAAAGGCAACAGGTAATTTGGGAAATTTATTTTGTTAGTTAAATCGTAACTACAATACTTTGAAAACAAAACAAGAACAAGTTAAAGCTACGGTCCAGGAACCGAACCTGGCTCCTCAACATTCCGTGATGCATGTTCACTATATACATCCTTGCTATACGAACCGATTTAGATGAAATTTGGTACGGATATGTAATTTAGTTTGAGACCCTGGGAAAGACACTGCATAGTTTTTATTCCGGAAAAATGCAAAGTTCCCACGGGATAGCGATTGATGAGTCGCGTGCAACAGCTGGCTATAAATATTTTAAACATGTTTAAAAAAACTCTAAAACAATTTTAAAATAAACAAAACAAGAATATAAAATATGACTACATCCCAAATGTTCAATGACTATTTCTCAAAAAGTTGACCAATTACAGTTGTCCACTTATGAAAAAAATATATATTTCCTGACGCTATTTCAACACAAAAAATAAGTAATATTGTGTTTAAATAGATATATACAAAACCTTGTGGCAAAAAGTGATAAAAAGTCAGATTATCTTTGTTGTTGGATTCCATAGAAGGTCGATGCAGTTAAAAAAAAAAACGATTTTTTCCTCACAAGATTTCGTGACGTTTTCCTTACGTCAAGAAATTTTGGATGTTTTATGCAGTTTATGTTTTATGATCTCGTTTAGTGTTAAGAGCGTTTATACCTGCTGAGATTATTAATTTTCACTCAATTTTTATGGAATAATCGAGAAAAACTAACAAAAATGCAACGTTGCCAGCTCAGCAGGTATAAACGCTCTTAATAATTTCTTGACAAAACTGATTTCTTGTCAATTTCATGACGGGACAACTCTTTGAGAAATACTCCTATGGCTTACAAGGTGTCTTGTTCATCAATTAATAATACTGAATCTATTATAAGGTTTGTATGACGCTCTAAGCTTATCTTACCTACCATTTCCAAGGACTGCAGACAGATAAAGTCGCTTACCTGAAAAAACAGATGGAATTTTTACAATCCAATTCAACAAATGGAAAATACAAACTGAGACATGGATGCACAGAAAAACCAGAAAAAGAGACCAGCGCTGGGAATCGAACCCAGGTCCTCAGCAATCCGTGCTGCGTGCTATAACCCTACACCACCGCTGGACAGGAATCTAGACACGAATTTTTCCTATGCATACATATCTCAGTTTGCTTATTTCTACTATGCTACTTAAGCAGCAGCACTAGCGTAAAAGTAACAAATTTGGAGTAGAAATAAAAAATACAAAAAGACTCCGAAAAACCAATCATAATTATACCAAACGTTAGTTATAGCAGACGTTCTTATATTTATTAATATTATTACACACACCCGCGTCGAAATATCGAGGAAGCTCCTGAAAGATAGTCGCGGTCTACATATCGTAGAAAAAATGATTGATTAAAGCGTAAAAAATAAAATACCGCGTTAGTATTGTGTCTGAGGGAGGCTTATGTTCAACGGTGGACGTCCTACAGCTTATGATGATGACATGTTGGTATCAAGTGGGGGAAATATTGGAAGTCTTATTTCCAGCGGTCGGATTGACATTATTATTATAATTTCGTATGTCTTTATTTCCCGCTTATAGTTAAAAAATTACAAAAAAAAACAAAACTACAACCTAATGTCTAAATTAAGTAGCCAATCCATAGCACCTGCATTAACTTTTTACACATTTACTTTGGCATACCTACATGTATAAATTGGATGACAATGCATGAGCGCAGTGAACAAAAACAATAGTCAACAAAGAAAAACTCTTTTTAAACACCTTATGTGTTGTGTACCAATTTTTTTTAAAGGTCCTCTGACATTAATGAGAATCTGCTAGGCTGTGATGCTAGATACAGATAAAAGTTCGATAGCAGCTATTAAAAGCTTCTTTTGCTGCAACCGATCCGTGGGGAGATAAAGGCTGTCCCACATTAACGATGCTGGTGTAACGTTTGCTAGCCTTATCAGTGTCTTGATAACACCGTTGTGCAAACTCGTCGTATCCAAAAGGACGTACTTCTACACCGACGACAATCTTATGCTGAACTCTGTCGATGACTATAAAGGTTTCAATTTAGAGTGAGAGTCGTGGGATTAAGATGTTTTTAAACTGGTCACGCACGTGTTGCAAGATCTTGAGTTGATTCGTAAAGCCGCTATGTTTGATCGCGATTTAATAAAGTCAAGAATAAAGTAAAGTAAAAATTAAAACCTTATTTTACCGACAGACAAGTGTATAGCTACGTTTAAGCTTAGGTAAGGGATTATAATAAAAAGAGTGACAATGTAAATTCTCCTAGTAGGACGTCTTCGATGGATAGCACACCTGAGCATTTGACATTCATTTCGGTTCCACGCGTTCCTAAGAAAGTGGTCTTGACAAACAGGTGGAGGAAAGATATGAACAGATTTTTTTTCAACTGAGATACGGAAAGGAACTCTTAAAACTACACCACATCTTACTGACAAGCGGCCAGTATTAAACGCGAACGGTAGCTCTCCCGATGACATTTAAAAAAAAGTAAACGCAATACAATTGCATCAGCTGGCCGGCAATAAAAAGAAGTTAATTAATTTTCAAATTCGGAACGCGCGCGCCGGAGTACTCCGGCGCATCGTAAACAAAACACGAGTGAACGCATCAACGATTCCCTTCGCGTATCTTCCCGTTTCGTTGTAGCGACAGTTTTGTGTGAAATAGCGAAGATACCATGTTTCAAACAAATGCACGAAAACTTTATAAGTGAAAGATCTTTCGGTTATTTCGTTTTCTTTCTGGGATGTGTGTCAGAACGCTTAGATGCAACTGTTTATTTTGATACAGGAGGAAGAGAATATAACGTGGAATGTTAAAAGGAATCAGCTATTCTGTTACAAAGCTGGACGCAGTGTCAGTCAATGCGAGGCTCAACATCATTATTACTAAAGTGCCGTTCAAATGGTTACCCCTCATATAACATAATCTTATTTCCCCGAAACTCAGAATAATGCGTACAGGTATAAGGTTCGACGAGGCTTGCTTTGCTGAATACTTTTATTTTAAATAAAGTTGATCTTTAATATGTTATAAATAAAGGTAGTTCTACTTTCTGAACTCCATCCAGCTGAGATCCAATCGATGACCCATGGAAATCTGAGTGCAGATGACTAATAGAGACGTCGAAGTTACCCGAGCACTGCTTAATTACAACTGCCTGCATGCGCTTGCGCGTTACGCAACAGCGACGGGCACTGCATTCCGCTGTCTTCTTGGATGACGTTTTAAACTGCACACACATAAACATCACGCCTGTATTCCCAAATGGGGTAGGCAGAGCACACGAAACGTTACCGCTTCGGAGCCACTTTTAACAATTTTAAACTATACTTCGTTTTTTCAGCATTAGAAAGCATTTGAAAAATAAGTCACGGCAAATTTTAAACAATTAGCAAGGATATATGATCAATTATTTATTTTTGGTATTATAAGTAATACTAACGGTTTTTTATAAAACGTTTTTCAATAAAAAGACTCGTCAAGATTGTTTACCCATTTTCAAATGCTAAAAAAAACGAAGTTTAACCTGATGTAGGGTTGAAATTAAAGGAAAATTACGGGATATAGAGCTAAATATGAAATATATAATACTTAATAGGTTAAGGCGTTTCCACCAGTGATGTGCGAGGATGTGTTGTGAGGTGTGTATTTTTTTTTTTTTTTATTGTATACTGTAGTTTTTAAGTATTTTATTTAGTATTTTAATTTGTGATGCAAGTTTCTTGCGGCGCATTCTTCTTGGAAATGATGGTCTTTCCGAAAGCGCTGGTAGTTTAAAAAATGACGTGTAAAAGTGCCCATTGCGGCCTATTTACTGAATAAATGATTTGAAATTTGAATTTGAATTTGAGGAATGTGTTAAAAACGCTTTATTTCCTATCTTAGCAAAGCACAGGTACAGCTCTAGTGGAAACAGCTGAGCCAGCGAGGCAGGAGAATAAAGCGTTTTTCTTTTGGTCCATGAAAAACGCATTCCTTGCAACACATTCTTGCACATCTCTGGTGGAAACGTAGCTTTAGAGTCATGAAATTTGCACGGTTGTTTTCAATGCAACTTCGACGAAAACTAAGATGTAATGTTAAAAAATATCCGCGAGAAAAAAGTAAAATCCCGAAATTTTTATTGAACAGCCGGATCTAATGGATAACGTGTGCGAAGCCGCCGATAAAGTCTAATATAAAGTACTTAAGAGTGTTCACGGCGTTCGTCAAGTAACCGTGAACTTGCAGCAATAAAATGATGCTGCAATGCAGCGTGAGACGCCATATCCGGGAACTAGCACCTCGGTATTAATGGCTGACGAAGGCAAAACGGGTGTTTTAGGGGCGCTATAAGCACGTTTATTATTATTACTCGCTACATACCGTTAGGTTACCGGGACACCATGGTGGCACAACCACCGCTCGTGTATCCAACATTACTAGCAGCACCACCATGATGTTAGCGCCGCCACTATTCACTCGGCTGCCGGTGGCACCACCACCGACGCTCCCTTAGTTAACCCCCGCCATTGACATAATAAATAAATAAATATCATGGCACACTTGATACTAATTGACCTAGTCCCAAACTAAGCAAAGCTTGTACTATGGATACTAGGCAACGGATAAACATACTTATATAGATAAATACATACTTAAATACATATTAAACATCCAAGATCCGAGAACAAACATTCGTGTCATTCACACAAATATCTGCCCCGGCCGGGAATCGAACCCGGGACCTCAAGCTTCGTAGTCAGGTTTTCTAACCCAGGGTTTCTCAAACTTATCGCTCCACGTACCCCTGTTAAAGTTTCTAGGCGATAGCGTAAAAAAAGAAAGTAATAAAATTGACTGTTGGAGAAACTAAAAAAAAAAACAATCCAAAAACCAATCTTAATCATCTTGCTAGTCTTGCAGCCTGGTGGTTTTTGGAGTCACGTAAACCATGTCGCGAACCCCCTACCGTCGAATAGCGAACCCCTAGGGGTTCGCGTACCCCACTTTGAGTAACCCTGTTCTAACCACTTGGCCATCCGGTCGTCATCTATGTACCTTACGGCACTAGACTGGCTGTTTGGAACAAAACGCGCGGCGCATCAATCATCAATATTACTTTGACACAACCTCTGTCACGGACGTCAACAAACTATTACGAAAGGTTCACAAATCCATGCTGTGAACAAATTTTGTGCGCCGTTTTGATGAAAGAAACATGCAGTCTATAGGTACAATATTAGTATAGCGTTTAGTATTTAAAACAGTGGCATAAGGTGTCTAGTCTAAGAAACAAGCTAAGGAACGCAATATAGTAGACGACATATTAATTAATTTCGACGAACAAACTAATCGCACGCCGACGTCGAAAGACCAGCAATTATCAGCTATCTCGCTTATCAGTGTGACGACTTGATTAAAATTACAGATCGTCACCTTCACTAGCATTAAATATAATTTTCTAGTAACAATATTATGAAGTTACGAATATTTAGTGAACTAAAAGCTGAGTAAAGGTCAGCGTTTGAATTAAAATTCATAAATAACATTACGAAACGTACGGGTATATCTTAGGATCTAAAGCTCAAATTACCAACAGTTTCTTGTCTCTTTATATCATACTAGCTAGCTTGTTGCCCGCGAGTTCATCTGCGAAGAATTAGTTTATTGCGCGCCCTCGGGAACAGCTAGTTTTTTCGGGATAAAAGGTATCCTAATTTATTCTCGTTTTTTTAATATCAAAAAAGGTATATGTTATAGGTTAAAGGTAAATGTTATTTTTGATGGCAATCTATCAGTAGTGGATCAAACTGTGCTCATACCATTAGTAAGGATTTTGGATTTTATATTAGTCTGAAAGCTTTTTTAGTCCCTTCATTTCAAAGAAGAATACATTGGCAGGTGGATCTTTGTCAGAAAGAAGCACAACACTAACTTCTCAACGGCTATCTTATATAATTCTATAATTATATAAACATCTCCATTTCTTCCGTGGATGTCGTAAGAGGCGACTGAGGATATAGGTTAAGGTATACCGTAGGCGACAGGCTAGCAACCTATCACTATTGTACCATTTTTGTCAAAGTGAAAACCTAAAATTGCTTAAAAGTGGCTCCGAAGCGGTAACGTTTCGTGTGCTCTGTCTACCCCATTTGGGAATACAGGCGAGATGTTTGTTTGTTTTGTTTTGTTTGTTTGTATATACACATTTCATCATCATCATCATAATTATTATTATCAGCCGTAGGACGTCCACTGTTATAGGTAATTTAAACGTTAAACTTATTTCTCGTAACATCCCTGATACTGGACTATAACTAATAATAGTATCAACAACCCAGGCCTCGTTAATAAATTAAACTCATTTTATAAACCCATTATCAAACTTCTTAACTGTGTGAAGAAGAATGTGTACCTTTGAAATCGTCTTTTCCCACATCGCATGAGCGGCGCGAGAGCAACTTACTATAATGTGCAACACTGTAGGTGGTATTGAGATGCGCGTGATTCTGCTAATGAAACGGTCCATATTCGTTAGGCTAGGGCTGTCACAACGGGCTAACCTAGACGTCAGTTGCGAATTGTGAAAAAAAGAGTTCGGTATCGAAACATTTAAGAGCGTTATACCTGCTGAGCTGACAACGTTGCATTTTTAGTTAGTTTTTCTCGATTATTCCATAAAAATTTAATGAAAATTAAAAATGTGTTTTGATAGAACTCTTCTTAATATATAAGTTAACGTGTCTACTCCATGTCTACTCCAATAATAATTCGTCAAACTCATCGGCCACCACGGCTTTTTTGAGCTCTGAGTAAAAACCGACTATTCAGCACGTTAAAAAAAACTGTCATGCCTTAAATAAATAGGTAACTTAGCGCTGGCATTTTTAGTAGCTGCACAATCGAAATGATGATAAATTTACACTCCCTAACGCCGCTGCATTTAGTCTGTCTGCAATGGAATTGCGTGTATTCTTTTTTTAATTATAGGTAGTAAGAAAAAAAAGCACTTAAAATGTATTTTTCATCTGGCAACTGGCGTTTAAATTTTTCTTTACGGTTTTGGTTTATTATGAGAAATATTTAGAAGTCCATTTAAGCTATTTAGTCACGTTCTCAGTAAAAAAAGATTAACTAAACAGTTGAGAGACGCAGGGGTCACCACGGGTCAGTTTCAAGTAAAAAAAAACATGACTTGCACAACCCTGCCTAGACATTGTTTACCAGGATTCCATTGCCCATATAAGCGCGTGTCGCAACCTCCGGTAGGCGTGAGCGCAGAGCGGTTGCGAATCGTCGCTCTAGATGCGCGGAGACAATGAGTTGCGCCAGAGTCCACGACACGACGCTTTGCGCAATGGATTTAAGAATCGCGGAAATCGACTGCCGTCCCTTTCGGATTAGCCTGGAGCAGAAGGGACAGAATGCTCGTGGACATCAATAAGTGTTTGAGACATTCAGCCCAGTTAACAGTTAAGTGTAAGTTGATATATGGAGCGTTCAAGATGCTGGAGAATATTCATAAGTGCTAGAACGTGTTCTACTCCTGTCTGTCTCTACGAAATGGCGGTTATGGGAAGTAGTGTAAATGCGAAGAAGCCATTACATTAGCGACCATAGACGTTGTGAATAGCTGAAGCTTCCATGTGAAATATTAAATAACTTCTGGAAAAATATACCTACTAATGAGCAAAAATAATGGGATACTTTTCAAACATTATAATGGAGACATGTGTGTATTTTGAAATAAAAAGGTTAAATTTAAAGAAGACTTTGGTAAGTGCATCTTAGGCACACTTATGTGCTAACAGCAATTTGGTTGTTATTACTCTTTGACCTTATTGGACGTCGGCGGAACATGGTTCAAGTTTAGCACAAGCGAAAGCAACATCACCAACGAAAATCCGCCATGTTGGCGAGTTCCGTTTCATGGTTACATTCGCATTAAAATGTCGAAATCACATAGCCTCTGAGTACCACATCGCCCACTATTCAGCGTAGGCGTGCTACAAATTAATTTTATATCGTACTTATTTATCCGCCATCTGTATTTAGGTTATCTCTAAGTGACAATGAGTGCCGATAACATCCGAATGTCGTAATTCATAACGACGCACGCTTTGGAGGCGAGACAAAAACGCCGTATTGCTTCAGCAGTACAATGGCAGCTCCGGCCGCCGTGGGAACGGAGCAAGTATGCGACAATGCATTTTGTTGCAGCGTGCCTGCCTTCCTAAAATTACTCAGAATTGCCACAAAGTATTGCTCAGCCGCACTCAGTACCATTGCACTTATTATGAACGGTGACAAGGGTATGTGATCTGTCAGAACTATTGAATCAAAAGTAAAATAAGTGTATTGAAAATGAAAATATTTTATTACTTCTTTAGGTTTACAATATACGGTATCAAGGTTGGGACTTCCTAGTAAGCATAGGGATACTTGTGTCAGGAACAAAAGAAGGAATAAAAAAAAAACAGGATAGGGGTGTGTGTGTGTGTGTGCGTGCGTGCGTGTGCGTGCGTGCGTGTGTGTGTGTAATTCACTTATCATAATTACACAACTCTTAGCAATAGTAATAGAGTAACTTAACTATATACATCTTCTAGGTAGGGTCTTATCTAGGTATATCTTAGGACTATCTAGGGACAATTCTACCAGGTCGTCTACGAGTTAAGAGCAACGGTTTAAAATCCAGGGTTCGTGTACTCTCAGAGTTACATTCATTATTATTTGTCTAAAACGTACGTGAGACTTCATCATCATCCTCATCACCAGCCTACAGCAGTCCACTGCTGGACATAGGCCTCTTCCATGGCGCGCCACAACACTCTGTCTTCAGCCCCTCGCCATCCGCCGCCAGCGATCCTCTTAAGGTCATCAGTCCACCGTGCCTCAGGACGAAAGACTTAACAAATACATTTTTATAAAAGAGTATTTCTCCATTTCTGTCGTTGATATGTAGTGCGTCTCCTTGATAGGTTTCTCATGACAATATACACCAGACATAAGTCACCACTTCCAATTCTGACATAAAAAAAAACCGGCCAAGAGCGTGTCGGACACGCCCAAAATGGGGTTCCGTAGCCAAGGATTTCGTATTTTATACGGAATCTTCCAAGTTTAGGTATATTTTATACCTTAGGCTGCTATTTACTCATAAACTACGAATAATTCTCAAGCAAACTTAGCCGTTATAGTTTTTCTTCAAATTTTGATATACTTACTACCATCCTGATTTTTTTCAAATTTTTCCACTCACCGGTTTAGATTTTAGAGGGGGGGGACGCTCGATTTTAATGAAAATTTGCACTTTATAGTTGAATATTTCGCAAACAAATCACTGAATCGAAAAATCGTTCTAGCAACCCCCTAATGATTTTAAAAGACCTATCCAACGATACCCCACACTATAGAGTTGGATGAGAAAAAAAAAATCACCCCCACTATACGTCTATGGGAGGTACCCTAAAAAAAACTTTTTTTGAATTTTTAGTTGTACTATTTTGTCGGCATAGTTTACCTATATATCCGTGCAAAATTACAGCTTTCTAGCATTGATAGTCTCTGAGCAAAGCCGCGGACGGACAGACAGACAGACAGACATGGCGAAACTATAAGGGTTCCGTTTTTGCCATTTTGGCTCCGGAACCCTAAAAAGCGTGTATAAATACATGACACGGCTCTACGAGTATTTCTAAAGCCAGTTGAACGTTTTGGTGTCTCCGTTTTGGCAGGATATCAATGCAGCGGGTGACTATACCAGGTAAGTAATAATGAGTGTCGTATCTCTTACGTTAGTAACTATTATATAATCAGTGTCCTTAATTGTTCTATTATTTGGGAACATGCGCCAGGTCGGTCGATCCTGTTGTCTCCTCGTTCACTGGAAATCCTTTGATATGGTGGACCACCATGTAACAAGCGGGCGACCTCTGAGTGCGAGAGCTTTCTTCACGACATGGTATGACATGTCGTACCATCTCATGCGAGATTCCTTACCTTGTCTGCGATGGGTTTGTAACTTCCTCTGATGTGTTCGTTACGCACTTTATCGAACACCTGAATCTCAGCATCCATCTAATTGACATTGTCTGTTCATAATCGCCCAGCATTCAGCGCCGTACACCATAGCTGGTCTCACAGCGGTCATCAGTGTCCTTAATTGTATAAACAAAACCCGACTCGAAGTCTCGTGATTTACTTAACCGAACTAACTTCCTGCTTGGTTTAATAATACGAAGTTTCCGCGCAGACGCGTAAAAATAGCGCGTCGTTACTCCATGTCGACGGGTACGAAAAAGTATGCAAATGGATAAGTACCTAACAAAAACACCCGTCGCTGACTCATTCGTAAAGTTCGCGGTGTGCTAACTAAGCTGTGAAAGCAGGTTTTTACCATTTCATGTGTATGTATGGTTGACTGTTGTAGATCGCATAATATGAAATCCATACAAATATTATAAATGCGAAAGTGTGTGTTTGTATGTTTGTCCGTCTTTCACGTCGAAACAGAGCGACGGATCGACGTGATTTTTGGCATAGAGACTGACATAGGCTACTTTTAATCCCGGAAAAATGCTGTTTCCGAGGGAACAGCGCGCGATAACCGAATTCCACGCGGGCGAAGCCTCAGGCAAAAGCTAGTGTTATTATATAGTTCAGCATAACTTCGCACATAACCCGTCCATAAGCTGAATCCGAAAAAGTAAAGATGGGTAAATCAAAATTTGAAGGTACCCGTTATCGGCTCCTTTGAAATCTTATCGACTTCAAAGAGCTACTCGTAACTCCGATCAACCTGTACCCTTAGTGTAAGTTTTCGGTTACAAAGTACGTCTCGATCGCGTTCGCGTTAAAATCTCAATTTATATGGAAACATGAACAGCGCCTCTAGCGGAACGCTTGCGATGTTCGTGTTTTCATACAAATTGAAATTTTATCGCGAACGCGATCGAGACGTATTTTGTAACCGAAAACTTACACTAAGGGCACTGGATCGAGTGCCCCGCCATCGGCGATTCAGCGCGCCCACTTTCGTTTATATCTAAAAGTTTCTTATAAGCAAGGTTAAAAAAAATCTACCATACATCTAAGATGCTTACTACTCTTAGATGATTGTTTGAGGAGGGGCGCCTTACGGCGTTAGACGTAAAACGCCAATTACGAAAAGAAAGACCCAAGTCCTCCTACACGTATACATACAACTCAGCTGGGCAACTGTACTGTCACGCGTGTAGGAGAGTATTTAAAAGTAAATTCGGCCTAGCCAGCCATATTAGAGCCCACAATAGGCGTCTTAATGCATAGAGGATAGTTTTTATGGGGTCGCCGTCATCGAAACCGATGAGGAGGACTATAATATACTCTTAGATGACTGAATGTTAAACCTACAACTCGAATTCCTAGAAAACAATTATAACCGTCTGTTAGACCGGTGCACTGCCAGGCTATGACTAACAATAGCACAGCGGCGTGTGTCAACACTAAACTATTGTTCGCGGCTCAGGAATTTTATTATCCTTAGTTGAGACACAATGAAGACCTCACTGCAACTGTACAAACACTCGGTACATGTCTCAGACCGTCTGGAGCTGATTCGGTGCTAAAATATAGCTAAAACTATGAGTTATAACTGGTTTAGGTTTGAATGAAACGGTAGCCTCTCCAGATTCGCGCGAGAACCACCCACGACCCATGATTGTTGATCCGATTCCTATGTTCTTAGGGATAAAATGTATGTATGTAAACTCTTTATTGTACAAAAGAAAAGAAACAAAACACAATTGACAAACTTTCAGATACTTGTACAAAGGCGGAAATGATGAGTAAATACAAGTGAGTAGGTACTTACTTACGTGATACTTTACTTTCGATACCACGTACTTTTTGTATCGATACTTTGAAACCAAGTATCAAGTAGATATTGGTCAGAAGCCCTAATGTCATATCGATCGGTATTCCAATGTTAAGAGTAGGTAAGTACAAGCATTTGGAAAAAATAATAATTTTGGGGAGCACTACAAAATTTTCTTTTTTTCATAGAAATTCTACGAAAAAAAGGCGTTGTTTGTAGTTTTACGGTAGAACACAATTTATTTTCGTCTAATTAAAGAATAATATCTTCTGTATAGGTGCCTACTAATTTTAAAATTTATTTTAGGTACGTACTCTAATTTAAAATAAAAACGATCGATTCGATACGATTAAGTACCGATACTTTTCAATCGATACGAATAAGTACAGATACTTTTCTATCGATACAGAGTACGTATTGATACTAACGATCTATATTGTAGGTATCCAGTAAAATACCTCGGATTCTTGAGTAGTAGAGTTTCATCAGTGTTCGCGCCTCGCCTCGCTCCCATTTGTTGTCAGTTTTTGTCCCAGTGCTGCAGTGGCAGGGTTCGTAAGGGAAGGCACACGCGGGCGAGTGCTGAAGCTATGCTAAATAATTTGGCCGTAATTCGCATGCGATCAGACGAATCGCGCGCGATTGTGGAGATCGATTGGGTTTGTTTGCGAAAATATGACCGAATCATGGAGGTGCGCCCTGCAGGTACGCCGACCCCGCTGACTCATGATCTAACGGCGCCACCGACGGCTCGGCGAACGTTTTCTCTGTCCATTGCGGGGCAGACACACTCGCTGCCCCATAGCTACCTGGCAGCACACGCAATGAACGTAGAACACGAGGAATACACCGCCGGTCGTCGTGGCTAGGTCGTACGTAACGCTCGCAAACAAATTCAAACCAACGCCCGTACAGGTGTCCTATTAAGAAAATCAATTTAACTGTAAACTTCTGTTTATTCTCTTAACTATGCATCTGCTGAGCCCAAATTTGGAACGGCTGCGCAACTGTGACCCTATAAGTAAAGATAAGAAGTTTTTGTTAAGAAATTCCCGTTGAATATTGAAAAAAAAAACCCGACTGCCTTAAAACCTAAAAGGAAGAAAATAAGTCTAGTGGTCTAGAACTGCAATGTCAAGTAAAATTCAACAGTCGGGACCCATACAAATCGTAACCAGCTCAAAAATTCTTGGTAAGGGGTCCCGAATGTTGAACTTTAATTTAGAATAATTCTAATAATTAAAGTTCAACTTGTTTGTACGGATATGTAGTAATAACTACGTTCAAGGAAAAGGCCCTTGCTTTTTTTCACCTATACTCGTAACTTTAGTTCTTTCTATACGTTATACGCTTTATAGTATGTTCGGTATTTTATGGTCCAGGCGAAACTCATTAAGGTGAGGTCGGTGCATGTCGGCCTCATTTTTAAAGCCCCTTTTTAAGGATCCGTAGGCAAAATGGAAAAACGGAACCCTTATATTATCATGATTGGCTTTTTGGAGTCTTTTTGTATTTTTTATTTCAACTCCAAATTTGTTACTTTTACGGGTACCCCGTGAAAACAAACTGAGAGACTGAGCCATGGATGCACAGAAAAACCAGAAAAAGAGACCAGCGCTGGAAATCGAATCCAGGTCCTCAGCAATCCGTGCTGCGTGCTATAACCCCTACACCACCGCTGGCCAGGAGTCTAAACACAAAATTTCTCCTATGCACACATATTGTATTGTATTGTATTGTAAAACTCTTTATTGTACATAAAACACATGAAAATAACATAACACAGGATAATAAGATGTACAAAGTACATATCTCAGGTTGCTTTTTTTTCTACTACGCTACTTAAGCAGCAGCACTAGCGACATCTACGTTTCGCTCTAATCGAGATAAGTCACATTCTTTCGGAACTAACCGCTCACCCAGATGATGTCGCTACTAAGCAATCAAATTATGATTGTTTTTTTTTGAGTATTTTTGTATTTTTTATTTCAACTCCAAATTTGTTACTTTTACGGGTATCCCGTGAAACCATATCGAAAATACAAACTGAGACATGGATTATTATCGCCATGTCCGTGCGCTATTTAACTCAGAAATGTAATATTGGAAAATCATTACTAATTCGTAATAAATGTGCGTAATAAAAATCATCATCATAATATCAGTCGCAGGACGTCCTCTATTGATTGTAGACCTCCCTAATAGACGTCCAGTTACTTCAGTTGGCAGCGGCCTGCATCCACCGTGAACCCGCGGCTTTAACCAGGTCCTCCGTCCATCACAGTGGTGGATGCCCCGCTGCGCTTGCCTTTCCGTGGTCTCCATTCGAGAACTTTTCGGCCCCAACGACCATCATATTATTGAACATTTGCCGCACACCACGGAATCTTACTGCGCATGGCCCAACACACACTTGGCAGTTTTTTAAAGCCTCTTTTTATTATGCTATGATATTATCCGTTAATCCAAGGTTAAGGCTCGCGTCCGGATTGCAGAAATAACTCTAGCAATATCTCATATCATAACATTACGAATGGGTCTCCTTATTGGGATAAAATCACAGAACTTATAACAAGAATAGATGTTAAAGCGCAAAGAGTCAGTGTGGCTAAAAAGCTACTTGACACAATCAAAACCAAAACTTGCGTTCGGCAATTGAAAGTCATCATCATCATCATCATCGGCCCATCTTAGTCCACTGCTGGAAATAGGTCTCTCCAGTTGCACGCCACTGAGCACGATCTTCGGCCAGTCTCATCCAGTTCTTGCCAGCTAACCTGCGAAGATCATCGCTTCACCTAGTCTGAGCCCTACGCCACGCTTGCCGATTCGCGGTCTCCACTCAATAACTCATTTGCCCCAGCGGTTATCGGTTCCAGCTGCCACTGCCACTTCAGTTTGCTTATCCGGTGAGCTATGTCGATGACTTTAGTTCTGTGTCGGATCTCCTCGTTTCGAATTCGATCCTTCA
Organism: Choristoneura fumiferana; assembly: GCF_025370935.1. NCBI lineage: Eukaryota > Metazoa > Arthropoda > Insecta > Lepidoptera > Tortricidae > Choristoneura > Choristoneura fumiferana. The sequence continues at coordinate 1,054,423 of NC_133476.1, read as the reverse complement.
GAGAAACTCCGAGCATAGCCCTTTCCATAGCTCGCTGAGCGACTTTAAATCTGTGGACCAGCCCAACCGTGAGTGTCCACGTCTCGGCACCATATGTCATGACAGGTAGGACGCACTGATTGAAGACTTTCGTCTTCAGGTTCTGTGGAATTGGCGATGTAAAGACTCGACGAAGTTTCCCATATGCTGCCCAACCCAGCTGTATTCTTCTATCATCAACAAATACAATACACTATACAATTGAAAGTGAATCCTGCAAATTTCGATTCAGGGACGGCCATAACCCTTGATCAAGGTAGAGCGAGATGACTACACCGCTTCCGCACCTCTCAAAAAGTTGCCATCATAATTTTATTTTGCACTGGAAATTGGAAAATGGCGTCCCTTTCCATCTGGCACCTGGAACGAACGCTCCTCTTGCTACCCCAGAACAGGCGCTGGTTTCAACAGCTGATTCTAATGGCGTTCGCGTGCAAGGCTACGGGTAAACACTATTATAGTAAAGACGCTGTAATCTTTGGGAATTCCCACGGGAATTTTCCTAAATCCTAGAATTTTAATATCTTTTTACTTACGGATGTAATAAATAATGTTTTGCCATCGTATTTTTACCCGACTTCGAAGATGAATGTCTATTCCTATGTCCTCTCGTAACTCCTCAACGGCCGAACCGATTTTGATAAATGATACGTCATTGGATTCGCCTTAATGACGCGAGTGACACACGCAGTAGGTACGTGAAATTCTTAAAAAATCTAAATGGCGGCCAAATTTTAAGTTGTAGTATCAAATGAAAGCTAATAATTAGCCCATTCTAAAAATATATAGTTTATAACCGTTTTAATGCCATTTTAACAGAAAAGTGTGAAATAAAACAATACATTTAGAAAATCAAAAACCCGACTGCCAAAACTAAAAGGAAGAAAATAAGTCTAGTGGTCTTGAACTCTGTTAAGGGGTCCCGACTGTTGAACTTTAAATTAGCTACTTAACAGTTCAAACCACTAGACTTATTTTCTTCCTTTTAGTTTTGGCAGTCGGGTTCTTAGATTTTTTTAATTTATTGTTTCATGTCGTAAAAGTTGGTATTATATCTTGCTGTCTCAACTAGCTTACTGAAGTTTACTGGAGCTGATTGAGACGGCAAGATAAATAAGAAGTTAACCGACAAAATACGATGAAAAAACATTGTTCAATAGATCTGTATTTCCTTGCAATTATTGATGGATAGAAAGCCTCGTAATATTTTTTTTATGTAAGAGGAGGCAAACGAACATGCGGGTCACATGATGAGAAGCAATCACCGCCTCCCATAGACACTGCAACACGAGTATCACAGGTGCGTCGCCGGCCCTTTGAGAGATTGATACTATGAATGATAATAGCGAAAGATAAAATATTTCTATTCCGCTCATTATTAGATCTATGGACGAAAACCCTGTGCTCCAGAGATGTTATCGCGAAGTTATATCTTGGAAATAGCATATACTGAATGACTGCGACGACTATAAAGCCTAGTTTATTACCAAGCTAGCAAAACCGTATCTATGTTGGCAACATATCATAAAACCCAAGAGCCTTATTTGCTACCAGTTCTGACCATATCAACAAGCACTTATATTTAATATTGTTTAATGACATACTTCAAGCGTAGATAAACCAAATTAAGTTTTAATTAATTGATATTTAATAAAAGCTGTTGAATAAGAGAAAGCGGCGCGTGGGTTCACGTCAATAAGGTGATATCAATACTCCAATCGGCCATTAAAAACATTATTGTTAAGTACCTCATTAAGAAACAATAACTATAAAACAAGAATAAAGAAAAAAAAACCCACGACGAAATAAAAATACTAAACAAGGGTCTTTAAATTGCTCAATAAAATGGTACGTTACAGTCAAACTCAAAAGTAGCTAAACCTTTCGATAAATCATCAAATAAACAACAATACGTACGGTATTCGACAACTCCTGAATTTGCCATCTTATATAACATTATGAAAATATAGATATACAGACAGCGTTTAGCGAAGAGAAAGCTTAAATCGGTTGAAAATCGGATTAATAATGTTTTTTTGGAAAATCTATATACCTGTCTCTTTCTCAAACGCTTTTCTCTATGCAGCAAGTATGGCGCTACTTGCGTGTGACGTCACATGCATGTATGTGATTCTCTGTCTAATCTTGACTTTCAAACCTTTATAAGATTGTTATTTGTAAACGTAGCTTAAAAATTGCTTCTCTATTCGATAACAGGCGTTCTGAAGTTTTAATTTATAAAACATAATAAAAATTAGTCAAATACCGTATCCTGGGGCAGTTTGTTTGGCATATTACTAAATAGCGACCGTAGTGATTGAACTAATTTGAGATCAATCTATTTTCTTTTTTTCTTTCTTTCTTTATCAATTGTACTTGTACACTTACATACAATCTTACTGTTTGTTTGGTTGTTTATTTGTTTGTTACTTCATCACGTCTAAACCGCTGAACCGATTTAGATGAAATTCGGTATACAGATAGTTTGAGTCCCGGGGAAGGACATAGGATAGTTTTTATCTCGAAAAATGTCAAAGTTCCAGCGGGATGGTCAAAACCTTATTCTACGCGAACGGAGTCGCGGGTAATAGGCTAGTCAAATATAATCTCTTATCACCAAACGCTTTATTTCTGTCTCAAAAAGAAAACAAAAGAAATACACGTAAATACAACAGGTTCAAAAGTTACAGACGCAACCACAGTAAGCTACAAACCAATAACGTTCTATTCACATTCGTCAGGTCAAGTTTTGGCAAGCGAACTTGACACAGCGCACCGAAATAACGAGGTCACTCGGCCGGCGGGGCATTGAGATTTTACGACACGTTGTGAAAAAGGACACCGCTGCGATGGAAAAATTAACTAAGCTGTGTCCTAACAGTGGCTAGTATTAAATAGTTTACGCCACCGTGTCTAAAGGCGTTTAGGGGGATGTAGAAACAATCGACGGTTGCGAGACTCGAACTTTGTGAAACACGGACTTCCGAAGGTTTTTTAGCTATTCAGTGAAGACGTGAAACGTTAACCTTTTAAAAGCTTTTATTTAACTCAAGGCAAGGCGAGCTGAGGCGGAGATTGTGATATGACCAGGACGCAGATTGAGCGAGTGGCCAAATACAGCTCTTGATAGGGGTATGTGGAGGTCAAGAGGTGAGATTTTTGCCCAACAGTGGGACACAGATGTAGACTATACAATACAATAACATTTAATATTTGTTGCCGAAATGTCGTGGTAAATATTACTCGTGTGTGTTAGCGTGATAAGTCCCGTTGGTGGTATTTTGACTATAATAATATTTAAGTCGCCTTGTTACTTATAGTTAGCGTGAGCTGGTCAAATCTTGAAGGACGTATTGCATTCACTTCCAGTGATCACATATTGATAGATGTAATGTTATTAGAAATAAATAATTGGTAAAATTTGATTTCCAATACTTCTAAGCTTACACGATAAGTAAAAATGCATGTAAAGCTGGGTCTCCACTGAGCAAGCCGCCGCGCACCAGGCATGATTTTTTTCTTATACAATTCGGAAATCGCAGTTCGTATCGTACCGTCCCTCACTCTCGTTTAAAATAATATTAGCGTAAGCGGGACGGCAAGAAACGAAGTTCGTATTTTGCACAACGTAGTACAGAGCCTGGGCTTGAAATCGCAAGGAAAATGGCTGCCGCGCGAGGCGGCTCGCTCAGCGGAGACCCGGCTTAAGAACGGACTAGCGATCCAAGCGCACGCGCACCCATCGCCTAATAACAGTCGGGCGGTCGCCGGCGCCGGCTCATTCAAACGTCAATCGGTTGCACGACGATGGTATCAACCGTCGAGAGACATCGGAGAAATTGGACCAAGTTCGACGCGAAATAAAAATAATCGAAAAAAAAACTTCAAGTAACTTCGTTAGGGGTGGCATTTTCCCTTCTAATTTGAATGGGAATCTGTTCATAAATGACAGGACAGAGGTCCAAGGTGATAAACATAAAAAATCGTAATTAATTTAAAACCATTTGTCAAGCCAATAAAAACGATGTGGCTACCAGTCAGAAAACCGCTAGTAGGTAATGATATTTTTAACTCAGATAGTGTCAGGAAGTTCTACGAAAGTTTTTGATAACTGCACCATCTTTTTCTTTCTTTTTTTTGTTGTCAAAAATTGCTTGAAACAGATTGCTTTGTAGCAGAAAGAACAGTAAATTTTCATATTGTATCCACTGTAGTTCTAAACTTTTTATTATGTGGTGTACAATAAAGAGTTATTACATCGCATTGTATTGTAGAACTAGAACGTTATTAAATCTCGTCTAATCTTTATTCAAATTCATTTTATTATAATGCGGCAAAAATTAGGGCGCACTGACCTTGTCATTGTATTCTAATTGCGAGCGAAATATTCCATTGTGCGCAGCTGTAATGCAACCTGCGCCCGCGCCGCGGTGAACTTGATACTGTTTAATATTTCGGAAGTTACGACAATGTGTTAAGGGAAACCTTAGCGTAATAACAAACAGTGAAGAAACTAGACAGAGTAACTAAATGCCCCCCTCCCCCCTCCATCGCTAATTCGCAGGCCCTAATCCGTCGGACCCTCAGTGCGCGCCGGCGCCGGGACTCAACCGATTGTAAGCAGTTTAGCGTCAAAAAAGGAGGAGTGCAAGCATGGTGACCAATCACGTAAGCAAATACGAGTAGTTCAAGCAATTGTTTCATTCTTTTTTTTTTTCATTAAAAATGAAATATTTGAAAATAAAATAGTTTTGCGGCGGGCAATGTATGTGTCAAAAAAAATGTAGTCATTTAATAGATATTTTTGCGATTTAGGTGTTCCAAAAAACAAACAGGATAAATAAGAAATTACTAAATTACTTTATGTCATTATGTTCAAAACGCGTTTACCACGATACAAATAACAAGATTGAAACAATTCATAAGTGCTTGTAACAGCTTAATTTGAATAAAGACATTAACAATTATGTCTTTGATTTTGAAATCGTATCAAACAGCAAAGAAAATCTATCAACTTATCCAAATAACATATAAATTTCCTTAAACGCAATCTATTTTCCAATAATCGCACGATTAAGTACAATCAAAATCGTAATTGAGTCACGGGGCGGCGCCGGCGCCGAGCGCTCATACGGCAATTAGACGCTGATACATCGACGCGCATGCGTGAAACATCGCACACGATCATACGCGTAATTATGTCAGCTCACTTATATAACTGCTAGGTACTTTCAACATCCTTGATATTAGTTAATCCCACTCATATTATAAATGTGAAAGATTGTAAGTCTGTTTGTTTCTTGGTTTGTTTCTTTGTTACTTCATCACGTCTAAATCACTGAATCGATTTAGATGAAATTCGGTATACAGATAGTTTGAATCCCGGAGAAGGACATAGGGGACATAGGGTTTGACCAGCAGTGGTGTAGCGGTATAGCACGCGGTACGGAATACCGAGGACCTGGGTTCGATTTCTCAGTGCTGGTCTTGTTTTTCTGGTTTTTCTGTGCATCTATATTTCAGTTTGTATTTTCAATTTAGGTTTTACAGGATGACCGTAAAAGTAAAAATTTGGAATTGAAATAAAAAATACAAAAAGATTCCAAAAAAACAATCTTGACATAGGGTAGTTTTGATCTTGGAAAATTGCATAGTTCCCGCGAGGGATTGCGCGGACGACGGAGTCACGGGTAGCGGCTAGTCTTTAATAAATTTGTCAAAAAAAAAAAGATGGCTAAACATCATTCATTGCATCTGTACCTACGTAGTTTGCAGTGTCCACTCGAACCAACTGAATCCAGACCCACTATAGAACCTTTTCGTAGAAAAAGTCATAGTGACATCGTATCGCTTGACAAGGTTTATAATGTAATGACACTTACTTTGAGAACGGTCTACGGTGAGTCAGGAATCAAATGGTTTGACTGTACAGTCAAGGCCATAAATATTAACCTTATGTTTAGTGGCATAAAGGTGTATATATATTTTTGACGTCTTAGTAACGTATATATATGCCCTTGACTGTATAGGAATTATTGTAGCCATGTATTGAAACATAGCATACCCTTAATAACCAGTATTACCCGTAATGCACTCATGCAACACGACACAGAGGATTATAATCCTAAAGATAATTGGAAAAGCATCGCAATATCTCGCAGTAAACAAGGATCAGAGTGTAGGTACAGCACGCATACACGTAGCCATGTTCAAAACAAAAGTACCACGCGGCATCTCAGTTTCCTCGTCTAATGCATTCAATTGAAGCGCATGTGTTGATCAAAGGCGCGCGCGCAGCTATCACGAGTGCCATTGCTGTAATAGAATAATTAATGGGCGCCCGCGCCGGCCGACGCAGGGTCACTGACAGCCCACTCCCTGCCAAATGCGTGAGGGCGAACGTGAATGGTCCTACGCCACTTACGTTACACTATGATTACCATGTCAGCGCTACACTCCTTAATTCCCTCCTTGAAAGATAACCTAAGTGAAACCATCGGCAGCGTCTATTACGAGTAAACTTCATGCAAATTCACAATGATTTAAACCGGCAGGGTGAATTTATCGGCCGTGTTCCGATGAAAATGAAACGGCCGAAAACCCATAAATTTAAAGTTTCTAAAGAGCAGAGCCTCGACGTCCGTTCCACTTACGAAACAAGCTGAAGGCCCGGTTATTAGCCATTCAAATCGGCGAGAACAATACCTTCGGTTAGGGGGTCGCTTGCCAGACAAACTCGTGTAAATACATGCCACTTGAAAAAAATCACCGGTTAGCTGCCTCCATTGTTTTAGGTGAAAAGATTTAGTAGAGCTAGAAATTTAACATACAAAATATGCTAGCTAAAGCGCCGTGTTTACGGACTAATTATACACACCTCCGATTAACATGTAACTTGATTAACAGCATTAAGCGAGTACGTTCACAAACGAGGAAACTGGTTGTTGAAGTGCTGTCAGGGTGGCCGAGCAAAGCATAACGCAACGCTAGCGCTGGAGGTATCCCGACTTGAAATATCACGGCATCTCGTGTTAACCCAGATGAATATACTCTAAGGAATAAAATAAGTCTTTAACCTGTATGATATTTCTGTTTCTAAGATGCATAACGTCACGGTTGACTGAATTTCGGACTAAACAGTCCTTGGACGTTAGCAAAAACAAGAGCGACCTCATTCGCTTTTATGGCGATCATAGCGACCTCCACGTGACATCCGTTGTTTTCCTGAAACCTGGCAACCAAGGCGCCACCTACGACAGAAACGTGGCTTGTTAGTTGCAGTTTGTTTATTGCGAATTAGTCCATACAAGGAGACGACCACCGGACGCAAACAATTTAATGGCGGCCACAATTGAGGGCAACAATCAAGATTGTCAAAACGTTTTTGGCAAGATGATTAATTCAATGTTTTGATTCGAGAATCGAGATATCTAAATTAGTATCCGACTGAAATTAGCAGGGAGTTACCACCGGAACCGAAATGTTATTCTTTATTTTAGCGTATATTTTTCAAACTTTCAACACTTTCAAAAACGCTTTTGTGTTTATAGAAGCGATTATTCGATAAAACAGTTTGCTAGCTCTAAAAAAGCGAATATCTATTTCAGTTGATATGGAAAAACAATGTAGCGATCAAAAATTAGTTGGTGCGCTAGTGGCCGAGCCACTTCACGTCGCCGAATATTCCCGAACGACGTACTTATAACCCACGAATCCAGTTTCGGTTTTAGTTTCGTTAAATTTTTTGCCGATACTCGCCGAAACCGAATGGTCGGTCGGAGCCTATATTCGAGTCCAGAATTAGGCTAACTAGATTGACAGCTGAAAAATGTTACCAGACATAACGAAAAAAGGAATAGTCAAAGGAATAGGTCGACACAAATATGTCAATATAACCTTGTTGTGTTGTGTTTCGCGCTTTATTTACATAGATTTAGGCCTAAGCACGACATTTAAATGATAACACAATTAAAAATAAATCAACAACATAAGAAAAAAATCACAATAACGGGAGATAGTTCCCAGCAAACCGATGGCAGTTAAGTCGAATGACAGACATATATGAAACGTCAACAAAACAAAATGGCGAACGCATCCTTACCGATGTTCAACAGGTTCTTTTCCAAATCTTTCAAATAAAAGATTTATTTTATTATTATTTCATATTTTTTTTTTTTTATATTGATATTCAGTTTTTTTTTATATCGATATTACAGCCCTGGTGATACTGTGGCAACTTTTGTGTGCGTTGCTTACTTAACGAGCGCTGCACCTTTCCCGTCAAGATTTTTATCGCTATTATCTTCTTCCTGGCGATCGAGGAACTGGAACAATGCGTAAGATTTTCTCAACAACTAGCCTGTTCTGCATTAGTTCTAATCTAGTGTAGCGGGATAAGATCACCAGTGAGAGTTCGTGTATCTCGGAAGTGGCGCCGGAGGTCCGCGCGCGATACCGATCTACGGAAGCGACTCTCGCTTGCATTGTGCACAGGCGACTGCCCTCTGAACTAGCGAGCAGAGGTGAGACGTATTTACTGGAATAGGTTTTATCATGGACGTCTAAGAACGCGTTCCCGCCCGGGCGTCTTCCAGCGTACGAGTATTTCGAAGTACTTTACCTACGGCGAATTGAAACGTTAATGCGCTACTCTCAAGTAGAGAGAAAGAAAGATTATTTTATATATTTTTTTACTCCTAAAACAAACAGCTGATTAAAGTATGAGGGAAGTTTTTAACCACATCAAGCTAAAGTAAAATTCTTAAACTTCATTTATTATGAGGTTAAAACGCCCATAAATACTTCCAATACGCTTTCTTACAAAAACATATTTTACCTATTGAGTAGCGTACTTCTAAATACTCGTGGACCTGGTGTTTGCATCTAGTATTTTTGTGGACGCGTACTCTGAAGACTCGGTACGCATTCGGCCTAGTGTCACCTCTAGCAAGTAACACGGATCGGCGCCGGCGCACAATACAAACAAAACATGGATGCAGGGGACACGAGGAAACGTTCCGCTCTGCGTTTATACCCGAGGAGAGAGTTCGGAAGACGGTGCCGAGTTACGGTGTCCGTTTCTAGCGTGAGTGACAGCGGACATTGTAATGTGAATCCCATCAAAACGTAAATGAGAAAATAGGAGCCAAGTTTAGTAAAAATTGATGTACAGATGTATTGAATAATGTATTGCCATCGTATTTTGACGGGAAAGTTCGGATTTGTCTTGCTGTCTCAACTAGGGTACTGAAGTTACTGAAGCGAGAGAAGCAAGATAAATAAGAACTAATCCGACAAAATCCGATGGAAAATATTATTTAATAGTAGTATTGACATTGCGACAAATTGTTGAATTTGTTGGTTTACGGCGTGGTGAGTAAGACATTTTAGAAATTACTTGAACTTGAGGTAGCTATCTTACCTGTTTGGCAACATCTATCTATACCCAGTACCCCTGGTGTTGAAATGTTTAATGGGCGGTTAATCTTCATTTTATATGATTTCACTTGGTACGTACCTAATAAAATACTGTGCAAATAGACAAAAGTATTATTACTGAATAAAATTGTGGCAAAATCTAATTTTTTTAAAGTTGAAAATGCGTCATACATTTTAAATGGGACTTATAGAAATCTCATGATTAGGTATATTCGACATTTCAGCCTGTTCTATTTTCCGTCTGAAAATAAATGCAATCTTAAAATCAAGAAAGTAATGTTATCATAAATCCGAATTGGATTAAATTTAACACAAAAACGTATTTATTATTGATCCTGAATGTACAGTAATGGGAATTAGTATTGATAAATAACCTTTTAATGGTAGTATAGTACCTGATAAAAAATGTTATCTTAAAACCAAAACAGTAATTTTACAGTAACTTTAATTCCGATTTGGAGTGAATTTAACAAAAAAATATTTATGGAACTAGATTTCTATCTTGGATTTACAGTAATGGTAATTAATAATGATGAATAACCTTTTCTAAGCAGCTCATACTGTGTTAACAGTACTGTGTTTTTTCATCCCAAATGATTTTCGTTTATTGCCCATATCTAAGAATATAAGACTTTACTTGTACAACAAGATTTTATTTACTTTTATATCATACTCACTATCATACTAACAAACATACTAACAGGGCAAGTTAAATAAAAGCTTTAATAACTTTAAGTTACATTTAATTTTTTTAATACAATATTTTTTTGCTGACTGTACTTTTGTCCCTGGTTACCACTAGGACTCGTCAAGACAAATCTAATGAGCCAAACTCGATGGGGTTATGTCGTTTTATTACAGAGTTCTTGTGGTTACCTTCCAGCTCCATCATCAGATCAGCTTCATGTCATAATAATAATATTACATTGTCATTTTATTCACACATGCACGCAAAGTTTCATCTCAATCAAAAATCAGGAAGTGGGTCAAATTTAGTTAATACTTACACACTACATACTAACATACATACTAATATGGCAAGTTAAATAAATGCTTGTGAAATGTAAAATGCATCTACCCGTATTAGTTTGAGTGAAAATTGCGAAAATTTAAACATTTAATTTTAACATGTAAAATTACTTATCAAGTATCAAGCAATTGCGGACACGCTATAACTATCGGGTGTTTGCAGTAAAGGTTGATAACCTTGCGGAGAGCGCAGAGCGATACGTCCGTTCCTTGGGAGAGCCCGGCGCTTTCTGAGTCGTAACTAATTAACGCGCGCGGTTATATAATCGATTTAGGACCCAAGTTTAGAAAATTGTCAAATTAAATGAGCTATTATTAAGCGCTGAAAAAAATATTACAGACTAAACATTTCCTGTAGATTTATAATAAAATTGTTTTATTGGCAAATACATCACAACAAATGAGATAAAAAATGATGAAGTAGACCGATTTAGACTTTTTGAAGAATGGTATTTGAATAATAATAACTAATATTTTGATACATATGATGACCCTATGTCTTAAAAGACTATATTTCCTATTATAAAAATACTAAAGTTACACTGTTTGTGGTGGGTTATAATGGAAATTTTCACATGAAAGACAGCTCTGACGCGTATTTTTGTAAAACCTCACTAACAAAATGATTTGGCAAAAAAAAATCGCTGACGGAAATAAATGAAAATCACCGCTATACATCAGAGTAAGAGTTTATCTATATGTTACATTAGTTTTCCTTAAAAAACGTAAGCATTTAGACATTAATAAGGCATTTGAAAAACCTCAAAATCGCTGAATGGGCAATTTTTCGTTTGCACGCTCTTAAAGTCCAATGGACATATATGAAACGTCAACAAAACAAAATGGTGCGAACGGCGTCCTTACGATGTTCAACAGGTTATTTCCAAACATCAAATAAAGGTTTATTTTATTATTATTTCATATTTAGTGTTTTTTTAATATTGATATTCAGTTTTTTTTTTTAATCGATATTACAGCCCTGGTGATACTGTGGCAACTTTGCGTGCGTTGCTTACTTTAACGAGCGCTGCACCTTTCCCGTCAAGATTTTTATCGCTTATCTTCTTCCTGGCGATCGAGGAACTGGAACAATGCGTAAGATTTTCTCAACAACTAGCCTGTTCTGCATAGTTCTAATCTAGTGTAGCGGGATAAGATCACCAGTGAGAGTTCGTGTATCTCGGAAGTGGCGCGGAGGTCGCGCGCGATACCGATCTACGGAAGCGACTCTCGCTTGCATTGTGCACGGCGACTGCCCTCTGAACTAGCGAGCAGAGGTGAACGTATTTACTGGAATAGGTTTATCATGGACGTCTAAGAACGCGTTCCCGCCCGGGCGTCTTCCAGCGTACGAGTATTTCGAAGTACTTTACCTACGGCGAATTGAAACGTTAATGCGCTACTCTCAAGTAGAAAGAAAGATTATTTTATATATATTTTTTACTCCTAAAACAAACAGCTGATAGTCCTAAGCCTGTTTAAAGTATGAGGGAAGTTTTTAACCACATCAAGCTAAAGTAAAATTCTTAAACTTCATTTATTATGAGGTTAAAACGCCCATAAATACTTCCAATACGCTTTCTTACAAAAACATATTTTACCTATTGAGTAGCGTACTTCTAAATACTCGTGGACCTGGTGTTTGCATCTAGTAATTTTTGTGGACGCGTACTCTGAAGACTTGGTACGCATTCGGCCTAGTGCCACCTCTAGCAAGTAACACGGATCGGCGCCGGCGCACAATACAAACAAAACATGGATGCAGGGGACACGAGGAAACGTTCCGCTCTGCGTTTATACCCGAGGAGAGAGTTCGGAAGACGGTGCCGAGTTACGGTGTCCGTTTCTAGCGTGAGTGACAGCGGACATTGTAATGTGAATCCCATC
>NC_133476.1:1015180-1031625 GCF_025370935.1 Choristoneura fumiferana | reverse complement strand
CCTATTATTCAAGTCCGAAAATTGTTTCTTATACTCTTTTACATTAATCATAAGTAATGTTTGGTGATGAGAAGCTCGGTTTCACGGAAACAGTTAGTTTGGTTCTTAGGCTCCTGCATGGCATGACGACATGCAGTGCTGCGTCTTCGTAGATGGCGAGAGTTTTTTCCGTCACCTGTGGATTTAAGCAGGGTGTGTTCTGGCACCCACACTGTTCGCCTTATACTTTGCAGTTGTAGTGAGAGAAGTCTTATAGGAAGTTTCCAAGGGTGTCCGTATCCGTTGCCGCACAGACGGCAGTCTTTTAATTTGGCCAGGCTTAAGGCTCATACCAAAGTCTGGTACGCATTGATCACTTCGTCTTCTACTTACACTTACACTTCCCACTTCCCATTCCTTACCTTCGGAGGTTGGACAACATCATGGCGTTCTGATTTTGGAGGCCGCTGCTCTACACAAGGAAGTGGTACTGCAGTTGAACCAGTCTCGTAAATTCTTCAGCCACGAGAGTCTTCTCCTGCCCACGTTTCTCTTTCCGGCAATCTTCCCCAAAGCTGGAGAACTCTGTACTTCGCGTTTCTCATCACATGCCCAAAGTAACACAACTTTCTTCACTTGAAGGTCTTTAGAAGCTCAAGGTGCTTGTCCATTCTTTGCAATACTGCACGTTTTGTTACAGGAAATCTTTAGAATGCGGGGTAAATCCACATTTCGAAGGCTTCCAACTTCTTCATGGTGTTCTGCGTAAGAATCCATGATTCGACGCCGTATAGCAGCACTGTGAATATATAGCAACGTACTATACGCATTTCTTAGTTTGAGGCTCTTGTTTCTGTCACACAGCTCCTTGTTCATCTTGAAGAGCCATCATCAATACGAACTCTGGTGTCCTGCACGTGATCATCATGTTCATTTAACCAGCAACCAAGGTACTTGAACTGAGTAACCCGTTCAACCTCTTCCCGTCTGATACGTAATGAAAAGTGTTGGTTATTATGTTTGCTTATGACCATAAACTTTGTTTTTGCGACATTTTATCTTTAAGGCCATGTCATTGCTAGCGATATTCACACGATTCAGCAGTTCTTGCAATGATTCCAGGCTATCGGAAATCAACGCTGTGTGGTCAGCATATCGGATATTTGTTAATATTGGCCGTTAATATTACCCTCGCCCGTTTCAGTATCAGCTGTTGCGTCTTGAAGATCTCTGCGTAAATATTGAATAAAGCGAAGACAACACACGGCCCTGTCTTACCCTTCGCACAATTCAGGTGGGTTTTGACAGTTCGTCATCCACTTTCACACATGTAGTCTGATTCCATTTCTTTCCATTGATCACAGAGATCATGACGTATGCAGACGATTTGCGCTTTGTACGAGTAGCAGACTCCCCCAGGAGATCTGCAACAGCTGATGTCAGTCTTTGACAAAGTTTGCTGTTAATTCGGCCTGAAGCTCAGTGTCAAAAAGACCGAGGTGATGTCCTTGGACATTCATGTCACGAGACACTGATCATAGAGCTGGATGAAATTGAGTAGTGGTTATGGCTGAATGGGATAAGAGTTGGATGTGTTGAAAGCAGGTAGATAAGTTCTACTATCTGGGAGCACTATTACATCGAGGTGTGACCTTGATGCTGAGATCTACAGCTGCATCGGTGGTGCTGCAGAAGCGGCATTTAGAAAGCTGTTTCGAGATCTTCTGTTCACATGACCTTAAGCTGACCACCAAAATTTATATCTATATGGCAACTGTGCTGCCAAATATCCTATATTCTTCCGAGACGATGCGTATATATATCGGTGTTACATACGCATTTTGGATCGATTCCACCTTTAGTGCTCCGAACCAACATGAAGATCAGACGGCCCTTCTAATATGGGGAGGAGAATATAATTTTTAAACTATGGTATTGAAATGTGGCAAGTAGGCAACGAATTAGCTAAGGAGTTGGTGCTACTTTAAAATTAATAAAAAATTGACACGCCGATTATACGCCGACAATTCATCGGCGGCGGCGGCGTGGAAAAATCGTCGGCGGCGGCGGCGCGGCAGCGCGGCGCACATGTCTACTACGGGTAATCGTTGAAAAATTGCTTTGTTTACACAATGATTTTTTCCATTGAATAGTATTTTAATAAACTACCTAATAAGTAATTCAATAAATTACTTATTGTAGGTTTGACGTTTACATGTTTTTGAACTTTATGCCAATGTTGCGACCGGATGGCGAGTGGTTAGAGAACCTGACTTACGAAGCTTAAGGTCCCGGTTCGAAATCCGGCCGGGGCAGATATTTGTATGAATAATACGAATGTTGTTCTCGGTCTTGGATGTTTAATATGTATTTAATATGTTATTTCTATATAAGTATGTTTATCCGTTGCCTATTGTCCATAGTACAAGCTTTGCTTAGTTTGGGACTAGGTCAATTGGTGTCAAGTGTCCCATGATATTTATATTTATGATATTTATTTAATGTTTTATACCTATATACGAGTAAATTGGTTAGTGACATTTTAATTATGCAATGTCATTAACGAGACCTTGTCGACAATGTATTTTTTGTTATTTTTATTCGACTGGATGGCAAACGAGCAAGTGGGTCACCTGATGGTAAGAGATCACCACCGCCCATAAACATCTGCAATACCAGGGTTACGTGTAGATAAGGATAATGTTATCCCACTATCTTATAAATGTGAAAGTTTGTAGGTCTGTTTGTTTGTTTGTTTGTTTTTTACTTCATCACGTCTAAACCTCTGAAACGATTTAGATGAAATTCGGTATACAGATAGTTTGAATCCCGGAGAAGGACATAGCATAGCATGGCATAGCGATGTAACACTAAACACATTTTCGTGAAAATTTGTGCCAAGACCATATCATATGACACACACTGTCAAAAAGTTATCAGATCATGTAGAGCCAAGGTTCCAACTCTACACGCCCTAACTCTACAAGGCCTTACTTCGCAAACTCCACACGTTAGTCAAAATATGTGGCTTGTTGCTTTATCTCATGTAGAGCCAAGCTTCTAACTCTACACGCCCTAACTCTACAAGGCCTAACTTCACAAGCTCTACACCTTAGTCAAGATATGTGGCTTCTTGCTTTATCTCATGTAGAGCCAAGCTTCTAGCTCTACTCGCCCTAACTCTACAAGGCCTAACTTCAAAAACTCCACACCTTAGTCAAAATATGTGGCTTCTTGCGTTATCTCATGTAGAGTCAAGCTTCTAACTCTACAAGGCCTTACTTCGCAAACACCACACCTTAGTCAAAATATGTGGCTTCTTGCTTTATTTCATGTAGAGCCAAGCTCCTAACTCTACTCGCCCTAACTCTACAAGGTCTAACTTCACAAACTCTACACCTTAGTCAAAATATATGGCTTCTTGCTTAATCTCATGTAGAGCCAAGCTCCTAACTCTACTCGCCCTAAATCTGCAAGGCCTAACTTCACAAACTCCACACCTTAGTCAAAATATGTGGCTTCTTGCTTTATCTCATGTAGAGCCAAGTCTCTAACTCTACAAGGCCTAACTTCGCAAACTCCACACCTTAGTCAAAATATGTGGCTTCTTGCTTTATGTCATGTAGAGCCAAGCTCCTAACTCTACTCGCCCTAACTCTACAAGGCCTAACTTCACAAACTCTACACCTTAGTCAAAATATGTGGCTTCTTGCTTTATTACATGTAGAGCCAAGCTTCTAACTCTACTCGCCCTAACTCTACAAGGTCTGACTTCACAAACTCTACACCTTAGTCAAAATATGTGGCTGTGGTTAAGTATCATTATTTCAATTATTTGTGAATGCAGCGAGCACGGCGGCTCTGTTCTCTGGCGTGATCTGGTTCGTGTCCTACATCCCGGCGATGCTGCTGGCGATGGACGTGGAAGTGTCCGCCGGCGTGCAAGCGTTTACCTGCCTCAGCATCAACACCGCCATGTCCTACGGTTTCCAGCTGCTGCTCGCCAAGGAGAGTACCGGAGGTAAGGGTTTTTTTCTCACAATCTCTCAGTCTCTGACAATGGTCTACCTAATGCAGCCGGTTTCTGGATATTCGCTCCTTTTCTTAGCTAAGCAGAGGCACATAAGACTCAGTATAGGCAGTGCCGGTTTTAGCACTTCCAACGCCCTGGGCGAGATTTCCACGGCGCCCCCAACTTTTGGGAATTTTGTAGAAAGTATAGGCTTCGCTCAATGAGCGAGAGGTCTGCAAGTCCGGCGCCCTGGGCGGTAGCCCCACCGCGCCCTACCCTTAAGCTGCTACTGAGTATAGGTACACGCAAGGAAACTGAACCACGTACCAGGGTGGAACCTTTGTGTTACTAATGTCATACTCATCCCATACATTATTGTCAAAGAAATCATAGCATAGTTTACATATATATTCGTGCAAAATTACAGCTTTCTAGCATTGATAGTCCCTGAGCAAAGCCACGGACGGACAGACAGACAGACATGGCGAAACTATAAGGGTTCCGTTTTTGCCATTTTGGCTACGGAACCATAAAAAGAGGCACCATTATAGATGCTCCAGTATTACTAATATGAGGGGGTCAAAAGTGGCTCCAAATGGTTCGGGTAAAATAACACATGGTGCTGTTCGCCAGTCTGCTAGCTTGAACTTGGCTTATTTATAGCATTTTCAATTATTTAAAATAATATTATTGAAGACTTGAAGATTATCATATTTATATTTTTTTCAGATTTTTTAGCGAATGTATTAAATAAACACAGGGTTCTAACCCTTTTAAGATGTTTAGGTCTAAGAAGTGTACGTTAATCATCAACTACTTGATCGTCAGGTATGCAATGGGGCGAGTTCATGGAGTCACCATCTCCGGACTCGAACCGCTTCTCGTTTGGGCACGTAGTGATAATGCTGACGTTGGACTGCGTGCTTTATATGCTGGTGGCGCTATATTTGGAGCAGGTGCTGCCGGGGCCGTACGGAGCGCCCAAGCCCTGGTACTTCTTAGTGCAGAAGAGCTTCTGGTTCCCGAATAGTCAAGTTGTACCAGGTCAGTCATTGAATCAGTAAAATATTATGTTACCTACCGAACTTACTTAGGGGGCGTCCATAAATTACGTGAGACATTTTTTAGGATTTTTTGACTCCCCCGCCCTCCTTGGTGAGATTTCGTAAGATTTTCCTTAACTCCCTCCCCCCTCCCCAAATCTCACGTGAGATTTTTTGAAATGTGTTTTGGCTGTAAACCCGTTGGATTTAAAAAAGAAAAATACAAAAAAATATTTGTTCTATTAATTTTATTTACAACTACCAAAGACTATATTTGTGATTAAAGAATATTGCCGTAGTTTAAAATCACTGTGATAAAAATAAATGTGATAAAAGTAAATTAATAATTTAATAAACTTTACTTTGACGCAATTTTACACGGTAATCTGTTGAAAAAAATACGTGATATTTGTTAACCCCCCCCTCTCCCCATGTGAGAATTGGAAAGATTTTACTTGACCCCCCCCCCCTTAAAGACCTCACATAATTAGTGGACGCCCCCTTACCTACTCAAGCTGCAAACAACTAAAGATCGCTTTTTGAAAAACATTGTTATTAAAACCAATAAAACTCGTATATCTCAGGATAAAATAATGGTAATCGAGTGACTATACCAGTTCTATTATACCTATAAGATTAAAAGTAGAACAAGGCGCACAAAACTGTACCCAGTAACTTTGAAACCTTCTGACATTTAGAAATGCAGGAAGTTAAAAAATTACTTTTAGAGAAAATCATTTTTCTCAGTTGACAAAGACTTGGTTTACCGCCGTAAGATTTGAATCTTTGTACAGCTCAAAATATCAAATAATATTGTAACATATATAACTTTATAAGTTAATATGACAATCAGCCTAATTGTTTTTTTTCTGTTCTGAGGTAGGAATAGTAATAAAATACTTAAAAAAAGATAAAGCACTTGCTTGGTCGACTGTCCGAAAAAAGAGCGAAAGAGAGATGTACGAAATTCATAAGAATTCCGCACTTCCTCTTTGGTGTACTAGTACTGGCAAAAAAATTAAGATAAGTAGGTACCGTACAGTTAGTCACAGTCATAGAGTTGACAATGCAAATGATTCTGAGTAATTTTACCTATACACCTGGCAAACGGATCATGATAATAGGCTTGATTTAGAATCGTTATCTTTAAACGCAATAAATGGTAACGTAAAATTGAAAACTACGAACGATAAGATAGAATAATTTATTTAAAGCTCTGAACCCAGTCAGAATTTTAAACGGTATAGCTTACCCGATAATGTTGACGAGTATATTAGAATTTTGGTGACATGAAAATTTTGTCTAATCAAAAAACAAAACATTTTATCTTATTAGACAACGGCATAAAAACAACATGCTAATATGAAGAGTAGATATGTTATGAACCAAGTGATAAATCGGTTATTTTCATAATGCCCGGGCATTATGAATAATGATCAATATGAGATGGCAATATGATAATAACTATTCAAATAATTAAATTTCCCGGGCATTATACATATGTCTATCGCCTTTTGGGCAGAGTAATAAAAATATATCCTTACCTATATACTAATGTATTATATTTATTCCTTCGTTTTATAGATGCATAGATTTACCTGTACTTACCTATAATTAAATATCTCTCAAAAACTGTGAAGTAAGTTATATACGTTAATTCAATGAGGGCTATCGTTTTTTGTCTCACTAGATGGCGCACTGTTGCGTGAGGTTTTTAAGTATGGCTTTCAAAGTCTGTTATTACGGGCGTGAAAACAAAGTTTAGATTAAAATCATATGTAATACACCTTAAACCGTACCATAAAAATATCGAGCATGCCACAGTGTTCCATAGTCCCCGCTTTGTTCGGAAAAAAGGGAGGACAAAGGTCTCCGAAAGACAAAACTGTCTCAAAACACAGACATTCATTGCCACGGAACGCATATTTCAGATATTGCAAATATTTATAAAATTATTCTAATTATAAATAAACCCGCGTAGCTCACCCAAAAACAGGAGGATTTGACATTTCGGAGACCTCACGCTACACTAGCGCCTCTAGCGGCGAATTCATACGCGATAGCCCGCATTCTGGCATAGCTGGTATTATAGTTGGCTTATTTTGGTTATAGTTGAACCTAACACGCTCCTTCTCGCTGCGCTCCTCGTCGCACCTAACTTTCCGATTGAATGAAATTAGACTTCAGTTTTTTATGGTATAGGGGGAAAACGGATCGCCTGATGGTAAACGATTACCGTAGCCCATGGACACCTGCAACACCAGAAGAGTCACAAGAGCGTTGCCTTCCTTTTAGGTAGGAGTACGCTCTTTTTTTGAAAGCTTGAAGGTTATATCGGTCCGGGAATACGGCAGGTGGAACTTCATTCCAGAGCTTTGCTGTGCGAGGCAGGAAATTTCTGGAAAAATGCACAGTAGAAGACTGCCAAGCCAATCTATATGGTGAGGACAGAAGTGTTGTCGCGTAGGGCGGTGGCGGAAGGATGCGGCGGGGATCAACCCGAATAACTCCTCGGAACACTCCCCGTTGTAAATACGATAGAGGATGCACAATGAAGCTACTTCTCTACGCATCGCCAAGGAAGCAAGTCGATCAGAAATTCGTTGGCAGCCGACTATTCGAGTTGCTCTCCGTTGTATGCGGTCCAGAGGGAGAAGCTGGTACTGAGGAGCCCCTGCCCACAGATGAGAGCAGTATTCCATATGTGGGCGAACCTGCGCCTTATAAAGCTGGAGGCGGGTGGGCCGGAGTGAAATACTGTCTCGATCTGTTGAGCAGGCCGAGCTTCTTCGAGGCTAATTTAGCCTTAGGTACCATCCAAATGACCGCGGAACTGGACTTCACTCGAAATGTCAATACCAAGAATTCCGATACTGACTGTGGTAGCTAGGGGAGTGCCCTCGAAAAGAGGTGATGCGACAAACGCAGACTTTTTTGCGTTAAACGCGCAAACTGCGTCTTTGTGGGATTAAAGCGGACTAAATTAAGTCGACCCCATTCCGAAACTTCTTTTAGGGAAGTCTCAATTTCAGACACAATAAGTTTCAGACGTTTTCCCGAGAAATACAGTTGCCCAAAAATCAGTTGTAATCAAATTGCCCAACAATCATGTAGCAATATTCATAATGACCGGAAAATGTGATTAATACTGAAATTTGGATAATAATTATCTCTTCGCCCGGTACAGCTTGTCATTATTTATAATGCCCGGCCATTATAATAATCCCCCATAAATCACTTCGTATAACAGGTACATAGGTATCAAATTAGGTACCTACATACGACATAAAATCTGCAAAGATCAATAAATAGTTGATTGTTCAACAAGGGACTAAAACAAGCCATAATGATACGAGATGTTTATATGTGGCTATAGTTCGAGTGTTATTACGATTGTTTAATCTCGCGTTTAACACTCTACTTTTCACTTTGAATGCGAGGAAAAAAAAGACTTTCTGTTCAAGATTACAATATCACTTTTTAAAAACGTACGCTCAATACGACTGGACTGGATAATGGATATCTATACAAAATTCAAATGGCAAAAAAAATTGTTCCGCGGTTTTTTTTGTTAAAGTGACGCTTTAAATGCTTGCATATTTAGCCAACAGATTAAAACTTGAAAACTATTTTGAAACTAATTGGACCACGCATAATAAAATGAATTCATCCTTAATATAGTTGAATAAGTAATCCATATTCGAAATAATTATTTGTGTTTCACGAAATTAAAACGTGTTTTATAAATGTTTATCTAAGTACAATTGTCCATTTTGAGGTTTGTTCACACACTCACTGGAAATTGGCGATAATCCTCCGTTATTGGCTGTTTAGGGTTTCCTTAGTAAATTAAAAAAAAAAAAAAACTTTAATCCCTAGAGATTAATAAGGAACTTTAGTCCCGATACACAGGGACTAAAGGAATATTTTAAGAGCATGAGAAGTGAAAAATACATAACATCACTAGGTATTTCTGCAAAAGCTGATATGTACCTACCTCAAAATCGATAAGTTTCAAGGGTCAATTTAGACATTTTTTTAAAACCCAGATAGAAGAAGGTTATTTCTTAATTAGTCTTTAAAAGTAATTTACTAGTTACTAATACGCGATTTTAATTTTAGTGGGGATGGACACCGACAATACTCAAGATATTATAATGGAGAAGGATCCCAACGATCACGCAATTGGAGTGAAAATGACGGTACGTAATTTTCATACAAACATATTTATCCTCGTAAGGCCCACATCAAATTTTCTTCTTTAGAATTTGAAACTTAATGTAAAGTTTGCCATTAGCTTTGACGAATGTATGTACCTACTAAATTTAGGACGTTGGGCTTTACGCGGTTAAATCTACATTATTTTTAAAAACAACGATACATGATCGATCATTTTTCTTTGCAGAATCTAACTAAAATATACGGGGCAAATGTAGCTGTCAATAATTTGTCTCTAAACATTTATGATGATCAAATTACTGTCTTGCTTGGACACAATGGTGCCGGGAAATCCACAACGATATCCATGCTCACAGGTTTGTACATAATAAGCAATTATGTTAGTTACTTATGTATTGGTGTTGTGTTACCACGGCCGACCAATCAGGTTAAAATGATCTAAAATATTATTGTTTACGATTGATAAAAACTGTGACCTACGCAGGGTAGAATGTATGTATGTAGGTACAGTCGAACAAATTGAATCAAGACCCAGGGTGGAACCTTTGTGCTACTAATGTCATGTTGACATCTCACACTTTTGTCAAGGAAATCATAGTGAAATTGATTATTAAAAGGTTCCACCCTGGGTCATGATACGATTTATTCGACTGTACATAATTGATATTCATGCCATGTTGCCATTTCTTTGCTTTCATCCCAGCCTATATACGTCCCATGCTGGCACAGGCCTCCTATCAGAACAAGAGGGTTGGGCCGTAGTTCCCACGCGGCATAGTGGGATTGGGAACTTCACAGCACCATTGAATTGCTTCGCAGGTTTGTGCAGGTTTCCTCACGATGTTTTCCTTCCCGCAAAGCTCGTGGTAATTTCAAATGTAATCCGCACATTTTTCGAAAACTCAGAGTGTGAGCCGGGGTTTGAACCCACATACTTCTGCTTGAGAGGCGATGGTCAAACACTAGGCACCACGGCTATCTTTTTGCTATGCATTAATATAATTTATAATTGGAGTTAGGCAAGTATATAAACAGACGAAAGTGTAGTCTTTATTTTTTATTTAAAATGGATGCAATCTGATGCAATGTAATGTAGGGTGACCATGCGTTGCTTAAGTTACAAACTTAAGTAAAAGTTAGGACTTGTGACAGTTTTAAGGCAATTCCTTCCAGGCGACCTCCTAATCTCTCTCTCTCTCTCTCTTGCAAACATTTTTCTAACAAAGTGTATCCTGATGTCTCCTGAGTTACGGGAGAGAATACTACACTAAGGGGCTGTTTCACCATCTATTGATTAGTGTTAACTGGCGGTTAGGTGTGATGCCGTCTCTATTTGTTTTGTTCGAATAGACGGTGACGGCATCACATTTAACCGTCGGTTAACACTAATCAATGAATGGTGAAACAGCCCCTTAGGGGCTATCTATTTGTTCTGTTCGAATAGACGGAGACGGCATCACATTTAACCGTCGGTTAACACTAATCAATGGATGGTGAAACAGCCCCTAAAAGTTGTTTGACCCTTTTATTAAACTATGCGTTAGGTAACGTAAAGGTGAGCAGCGGGTCGGTGTGGCTGGCGGGTTACGACGTGGCGCAGCAGACGGCGGCGGCGCGCGCGCACCTCGGCTTCTGCCCGCAGCACAACGTGCTGTTCAACGAGCTCACAGTGCGGGAACACCTCGAGTTCTTCTCCCGGCTCAAGGGTCTACGCGGCCAGGAGTTGAAGGATGACATCGACCTGCTGATCGCCAAGTTGGAGCTTGAGGAAAAGGTATATAATTTAATGTATATGATTGAATGAGGGCTATCGCGTATGAATTCACCACTAGAGGCGCTAGTGTAGCGTGAGGTCTCCGAAATGTCAAATCTCATAGTTTTTGGGTGAGCAACGCGGGTTTATTTATAATTAGAATAATTTTGTGAATATTTCGCAATACCTGAAATTAATTATGGCAAATATGCGTTCCGGGGCAATTAATGTCTGTGTTTTGAGACAGTTTTGTCTTTCGGAAACCTTTGTCCTCCCTTTTTTCCGAACAAAACGGGGACTATGGAACACTGTGGCATGCTCGATATTTTTATGGTACGGCTTTAAGGTGTATTAAATATGATTTTAATCTAAACTTTGTTTTCACGCCCGTAATAACAGACTTTGAAAGCCATACTTAAAAACCTCACGCAACAGTGCGCCATCTATATCAGCCTTATAGCGCCCGTCTTCGGACATAGGCCTCCTCTCTACTTTTCCAGTCTGGCCTATTCATTGCCACTCGCATCCAGTTTACGCCAGCTTGCTGCCGGATATCATCTGTCCATCTTTTTGGTGGTCGTCCTCTACCGCGGGTGTTAGCACGGGGTCTCCACTCCAGGACTCTTCTCGCCCAACGACTGTGGTCCATTCTAGCAATATGTCCTGCCCATCTCCACTTTCTGCGTTCTATTTCTGTTATTACGTCATTCACTTTAGTCTTCTGTCTGATCAACTCGTTTTTCTTTCGGTCCAGAAGGTGTATTCCGAGCATTATTCGCTCCATTGCTCTTTGTGCGACACGTAGTTTCTCAGCAGACCTTTCTGTTAAGGTGGTGGTTTCCATTCCATATGTGAAGACGGGCAAGACACACTGATTAAATACCCTGGTCTTAAGATATTGCGGGATCTTTTTGGATTTAAAGACGGTGTTGTTAGCTGCAAAAGCTGCCCATGCTTGGCCAACTCTGCGTTCGACCTCCGCTACCTGATCCTCCATTCCGAGAGTGATTTTATGGCCCAAATAGATGTAATGATCAACGATTTGTACTGGAAATGTGTGATTTTTCGCTTCTGGGATATTTGTCATGATCTTGGTTTTCGACTTGTTCATTCTTAATCCTACTTTAGCTGATTCACCTTGCAGTTCGTCGATCATCACCATCATATCCTCAATGTTGTCCGCGATCAGTGCTATATCATCCGCGAAACGCAAATTGCTGAGTCTCTCGCCATCAATCAATATACCTTATCCTTCCCAGCTGAGTTTCTTGAAGATGTTTTCAAGAGCGGTGTTAAATAACTTTGGCGATATCGTATCGCCCTGTCGAACTCCTCGTTCTAGTTTGAACGGCTTTGTCAGTTTATGGAGGCTGATGACGGATGTTCCATTTTTATGAAGATGTTTTATCAGTTGTATATAACGTTCATCGACTCTGCAGTCCACCAAAGATTTTTCAACTGCCCACGCCTCTATTGAATCAAAAGCCTTTTCATAATCGACAAAGGTAACTATAATGGGTTTTCGGTATTCATGACATTTTTCAATGGTTGTTTTCAACGTTTGCAGGTGGTCGTTTGTACTGTAGCCTGATCGGAATCCAGCCTGCTCCCTCGTTTGGTAATTGTCCAGTTTATCTTGAAGCCTGTTTAATATGACTCTCGTAAACAGTTTATATAGATGAGACAAGAGACTAATAGGTCGATAGTTATCTAACTTCCGAATGTCTCCCTTCTTGTGAAGCAGGACGATTACTGCATTATGCCAGTCTGAGGGAACGCCATCTAGTGAGACAAAAACGATAGCCCTCATTAATGTAGATCATCTGGGACGCTGAAATTGTTCTTTAGCAAAAAATCTAGTCCAGCATCGTTTTCTGACTACCGGCCAATTTCCATTCTTCCTTTCTTTCCAAGGTTTTAGACGTCTTGTACACCAGCAGTAGACATCATACTAACCAGAAACGATCTTCTCAATCCATTCCAATCAGGCTTCCGTCCCGGTCATAGTACGGCAACCGCGCTTGCGAAGATCACTGACGACATCCGAATAGGCATGGATAACAGGAAACTTACGGTTTTAACCCTATTAGATTTCAGCAATGCGTTCAACATGGTTGACTTCGACATTGTGCTTGACATATCTCCTGCGGTTATTGAATGGTTTCGTAGTTATTTAGTGGGTCGTCGGCAAAGAATAAAGGTGGATGATTTACGATCTTCATGGTGCAACACGCTCGCTGGTGTACCTCAAGGTGGAGTGTTATCTCCATTACTTTTCTCTATCTTCATAGATTCTATTTCTCATAATCCTCATTCTTCGTATCACCTTTATGCTGATGACCTACAAATTTATTCCAAGGCATGCTTGCTGACCTTCCGTCGGTTATCGAATCCATTAACCTGGATTTGACAAAGATCTTAAGGTGGAGCCAACGATATGGCCTAAAGGTTAACCGACAAAGACCCAAGTCATTATTGTTGGCAGCTCGAAACTTATTCCAAGGGTTGACTTTGTATCTTTGCCATCTGTATTTTTCGACGGAGTTCTGATACCATTTGCCGATCAGGTAAAAAATCTGGGTGTTATCTTGGACCGCACTCTGTCATGGACTCCATATGTATGTGAGATTAGCAGGAAGGTGTTTGCTGCGATGGGATCCCTAAGACGCCTTCAGAATTTCCTTCCATTTGCTACAAGGTTGCGCTTGCACAGACTTTACTGCACCCTATTTTCGATTATGCTGACATTTGTTATCCCGATCTTTTAGAAGAGCACTTGAATAAACTTGAGCGAATTCAAAATCTGTGCATTCGGTTCATATTTGGCTTACGTAAATATGATCATGTTTCTAATTTCCGATCACAGCTCAGGTGGCTCCCCATCCGCTTTCGCCGAAACTCTCACATTCTCCATCTTCTCTACGGCATTCTCTTTAACCCTGCAACTCCTTGCTACCTCAAAGAGCGATTTAGCTATGTTACTTCTGTTCGTTGCTCTCAAAACTTTCTCCTTACTGTCCCACTTTCAAACTCTAAATTCTATGTTTATTCTTACACTGTCCAGGCCACTCGGTTGTGGAACTCCCTACCGATAGACTTGAGGCGCGCAAAGTCCTTGCCTATCTTTAAGTCCATGCTTAGGAAGCACTACCTGTCATCTTGCGTATGAATGTTATAGTTAGCTTATTTATGTGTTGTTATGGTATCTATCTACCTATCTATCTGTTTAGATTTGTTGTGTATATGTATTGTATGTGTTAGTTTTATGTATTCTTGATACAGCTCTAATCTACTGTAAATTGCAACCTGCTAAAATGTATTCCTTATTTCTGTCCATTGTAAAGGTTGCCTGGAAGAGATCGCTCTGAAGCGATAAGGCCGCCTATTGCTTACCTTAGAAAATCTCTATGTATATACTTGTGTTCTCTGTACTGTTTACTGTATTGGTGTGCAATAAAGAGTTATTGTATTGTATCATCCTGAAATAAACAAATATGGATTACCCACTTTTCCGCAACCTGTTTATTATCATATGAAGAAAAATAAATGGTCGCAAAAATGGATTTTATAAGGCATCGATTTTATTTATCGTCACAACGCACGATAACACCTGTGAAGGGTGCAATATCGAGATTAGGAATAACATCGGAATTCTTCACATTTCCGATATATCCATCTCACGTTTGGTAGTCAGATACTTAGTTAGTATAAGTAGAAAGAACGAACCAAGCGAGTTCTCAATGAACACTAGAATAAAAGAACAACAACATTACTGAAAACATTTTTTAACATTAACACGATCCTTTCTGCTTGAGAGGCCATAATGGTAGGCACTAGATTATCACGCCTTTTTTGGAATCCTGCAAAACTTATATAAATTCTTTACTCGCCATCATCGTTTTGTTTTGACGCCACAAAACTATTTTTAAATTAATAAATCAGTAGATAAGCCTTAGATGAATGATTGGTCTCGCGCGCTCGCTCGACTAGATACCGCCGGCGTACTTGTCAAATGCGGCAACAAATAGTACGCCGAAATCGGCGTACCTGAGCCCGAGGCGACTCAGTCGCGTTGCAAACTGTGCGTAATGTGCATGTCCCGAATTTTTGTTAAATTTTGGTCATAAACCGAAGTAAAATGCCAGTTTTCGCAGTGAAACTGTTTAAAAATAATACTACAAGAAATAAGAAGGACACTGGGATCACATACCATCAGTAAATATCGTATAATTTCGAAATTACAAAATAAATAACATGAACCCTAAACGCCATTCTGTGTTGCCGCGTACACAAGAATCAAATTCCCCGTGGTTGAGATTTTAATAAATTGAATTTTATTGTTATCATCATTAAATGATGATAATTTTAATAACTTATTTTATTTAAGTATCTAACGTAATTATTATATATACATAACCTAGTTCTATATTATTTAATGTTTATCTTTGTGATATTATACACTGAACGTGTATAAATTGTTACCCGACACTATTTAATTAAGGGGTGAATGTGTCTTAAAATTAAAAATGTTTTTCGTCTTCCCAGTCAAAAGCCCGATCAGCTGATTTACTTAGGCATTACGGGAAACGAAACAATTTTTTTTTCGTATTTCTACCCATTTTCCTGAAATGTTAACTTTTTACCCGACTGCCCGAAGGAGGGTTATGTTTTTCAAGCGTATGTATGTAAGTATGTATGTATGCATGTACCTATGTATGTATATTTTGTAAACAATTATTTTTATTTTAGTCTTAATTAACCTGTACATTATATTAGGTTTAACTATAGGTGCAACGTGTTAAGTACGCAAAACTTCTTAGTTGGTGACTCAGTCCATGAATTTTCAGTAATAATTTTGTAAATATTGAATGCCCTTAAATATATATATTTTTAATTAAAAGTGAGGCCTGATCATTGATATACCTACATCATACCTACCATTTTTTTAAAGAAGAAACCTACGCCTAACCTATACACAAACATATTAATACATTCACTCTTAATTACTTCTTAATTTCTAAGTATTTCCCAAGATACATTTTGTAACCAATGACTTAATAGACCACAGAATAATTTATTTTCCCAATAATTCAGGTAACAGTGGAGCAGCTGGCAACACAATTCGTCACGCACACTAGCATCCTTGCAAATTGTCTTACACCGTTCTTACGCACACTACAATATTGAGTTGCCGCATTCACGAACGTTTTGTTTTTAATTAGCGCGGTATCTAGTCGAGCGAGCGCGCGAGACCAATCATTCATCTAAGAGATAAGCTATTAAAATCTAATTAATATCAAGGCACTTAAATATTGTAGGTATCCAATATTTATCTCATCACGTGATGATAAAAAAGAAGCATCATAAGTAATTAAGTTCCAACAAGGCTCGTGCTCAATTTAATGCTACATAGTAGAGCCAATGACAGGAAAAAAACAAAACAATATCAATCATTTGGAATCTGTTTTTTTGCAAGCGG
>NC_133476.1:985976-1015080 GCF_025370935.1 Choristoneura fumiferana | reverse complement strand
AGTATTTAAAAAAAAACTATTTTTGAAATGAAACTACTTTTTATGACTGATGAATTTATTAAAAGAAAATTCGCTGATCAGAAAATGTGTATGTGTATCTGTTCTTTTGCCAAATAAGGTTTGATTTTGTGTAGTATCCACCTTAAAAGCAATAACCATAGTCTGTTCTAATCAGCTCAACTCGGCACAAGTAATATTAGTAAAACTTAGTTTATCTTTTCTTACAGCTAAAAATCATAGTTCAGTATTTTCATTGGCCATTTGTCTGGTCAGTCTCCATCTCCTCATCATTTCTTCTGAAAAAAAAAAACGGAATTAAACTTTGGCAACATAAAAAATAGTGTACTGTACAGGGAACAGAAATTTAATATTGTTGCTATTAATTTATAGTTGATACTAGCTGTTGCCCGCGACTCCGTCCGCGTAGAAGTATGAAAAATAGTTCTCAGAATGTAAAATACACTATTAATTTACCGAATATAAAAAAAAAAATCATAAAAATCGGTCAAGCCGTTTCGGAGGAGTTTGGTCACAAACACTGTGACACGAAAATTTTATGTACTTATTATTAGATTTAAAGGAAAAAATAATTAATTTGCAAATCTGTATGAAGAATTGGTTGCTAATGACAAGTAAAGTAAATCAGCACAAATCCAGCTTCTTATATTTCTGATTATGAAGTCACTTGACGTAAAATTTCAGCTGCAATGCAATAAAATATACACCAATGAAATTATTAGTGAAAACTGTTTTGTGTAGGCACCAACAACAATGAATAAGGTATATTATGATGCACCATCCCGCATTCACAGGATAACTCCTTCATCCAGGTAACACTATGGTGATGGAATCCTGTGGAAATGTTGTTTCATTTATTTTATACCATATATAACATTTCATAATATTGCACATGACAGTTACACATATACAGTTGGAGTAAAAAAAGGTTCATCACCCAAAGATCTGTTTTCCTTTGCTCAGTATGAGCGCTAATCTGCTTTACTGATTGAGTAGGACATACTGCGTCAACCTGTCAACCTGCTAAACATAATCAGGTGACCATAGCAACCCTATAACTACACTTTAGCATGGCACTAACAGTTAAATAGAACATTATTTGATTGAAACTTTTATAAAGTTGTTTATTAAAATAAAAAGGTTTTGTATTGATATTAAACTAGATATATGTTAGAGATGTATACTATTCTAATCCTTGTTATCATGTCAAGTAAGTATAATTTGATATGCACTTGTCTACTTAGTACTTTGTTTGGGGCTATGACTTTGTAAAGGAATCAATTTAATAACTGACGAAGTTTTTCCCAGCCCCACTGTATCTGGCATTAAAATTTAATATTAGTTTACTTGTAAAAAATTTAAATTTTCGCTACATAACTTTCAGTAGGTAGTTAGGTTTATAATATTTTACTGTTCCTCCAAACTACAATCATTAGACAATAGACAGGGTTTACTTTATGTGTAGCTTCATAAATAAACTGGAATCAATGACTTTGCTGATCCAAGACATCCATGAAACAAAAGTTGAATAAAACAAATTGACATCTTACGCTGGCCATTGCTTGGTTGAACTTGTAATGGTTTCTGTCCAGGGATCTGCCCCGACTGCAGCATTCTTGTTAACCTCTCAACTTCTTGCAGCGACGATGCATTCTTTATTGCCTCACGGATTTTGTGTATTTCCTGAGGACTAAGATCTGAAAAGTAGGAAATTCACAAGTTTATCAGAAATTCACTAACAGTTTAGGGATAAGCCATGATTTTTTAACGGGTTCAAAGTCTGATGAGGCACATGTGCCTCATGGCCATGGCCGGTCACACTGGTACATCCATGTGATTCATGTGCCTCATGGCAATGACATCTTATATAAAACATTATGAGTATTTAATTTCATTATTTATTACTGTGGAGAAGTGTTGAAAAAAGCCCTGGTAAAACTTTTAATTTAGACTTGTTTGTGTTCAGTGATACTTACTGGTGACTTTAGAGTCTGGCATATTCCCACCAGGTACAAATGTTTTAGCCTTTCTAGTGATCTCCTTTTGTATTTCCTTGCCTTTTTTACTTTTAAACAAAGTTTTGGCTTCCTCTCTGTCCTTTGCTTTGATCTTTCTGAAATCCAGCAGTCTCAGATTTGGCATTTTATATGCTATGTATGCTCTGAAAAGTCAAAGTGTTTAATTTAATTTTGTCAAGCAATTCCTAGCTTTATTTACACTTTCAATAAGAACATATTTTTACAAAAAAACTTGGAGTGATCACTAGTATATGGAACGAGCATTGATAACTGAGATTATCAATATAGGAACTCACTACCTGTCACAAAATTTTGCCCCATGGATTCCTATGTCTGATTATCATCAATGGCAATGCATCATATCATATGACATTACAAAAAAAAAAATGATGACAAAAAAAACATCAAAATCTATCTACCCATATCATCAAAAGTAAGAAAAATGCGAGCGAGGATGTGTGCAGGCCAGCATTTGTGATACATGACTTGTTAGTCAACAAACTATTAAAAAATTTTTTTTTATTTCTTGTACTATCTATTATTATTATTAAAGCTTCATTTATCTATTACAGTACAATAAACTTTATTTATAAATTATTTAAGTGAAATAGGTTTACTTCTTTACTTTTAATGGCCCTTATTGGGTAAAAACCTCCCTACATCTTATTTTCCACTTTCGGATTCTTGAAGCAGTGCTCATCCAGTTATTTCCAGCCATTTTTTACAATTTCATCAATCTATGTTTCAAACATACCTGTAATGCTGTTTGTTTGCAACTGGATTGTTCATAAGTGACAGGGTTTTCAGTTTTGACAAAGTTGCTAGTGGGTCCAAATCGCCAAGCTCCGTTATGTTATTATTGGACAATATTAAAGAGTCCAAGTTGGGTAATATTTTCCAAGGATTCGCCTAATCGTCTGTAAGATGTTATTAGGGCAGTTTCAGTAAAAGTTGTTGAAGTGACTTTTTTTTAGGTTTGGATGAAATTTCGTTCTCCTACTTAGAATCAGGAGCACTTTTGATTGTAATAGGAGAAGAAAAGTGTCCCAAGATTTTTTATTCCATTATGTTATTGTTCATACACATTTCTATGGCAGTAGTGTAATGGACATCACAAAATTATATGAAAAACCTGGGACACTTTTTCTCCTATTCCAATCGAAAGCGCTCCTGATTCTGAGTAGGAAAATAAATTTCGGTAATCAATTGTAGTGCAAAGTGCAAAAATAATGATACTGTTATACTTACACAATCCTGTTGTTATTTAGCAGTAAGCATTTCAACCTCTTCAGTAGTGGAAATCCATCAAGCTTTCTGATATCATTGTCTGAGAAATCAATTGTGTCAAACTGGTCAAGAGTAGCTCCCAAGTTCTCTATTTGCGGTATTTTGTAACCTGAAAACAGGAGGCAACAAATGTAAGTACAATTTAATTAGCGGGTGAACTATCATTTTCCAGTCCATGCAGTGCCCGGTTTTAGAATAGTACCTACAAATCCGTGTCCCCCGCCCGAGGGTGTGTATCCTAAGAGGCGACTAAGAGAATTGATATGAGTAGGCAGCGGCGTACCCTACTTTTCTATAGCAAACCGAATTCTGGAATCCAGCAACTGTAGTGGATTAATTAAAAGTCCGGTGCCAATGTTACAATAAATAGGATACGAACAAAAACATGGGTTTGATTTGAAACAATTTGATAACGTCCGTCGGGACTAACCTCTCAAATCCAGTTCGCGATCGCGACATGGATTCATATATTGCATAGAGTTTTGTATAAGTTCTGTTGTAAGCTTCACCATTTTCGAAACTCGACGTCTTTATATAGCACTGTTATTAATTTACCAAATTAAATATTTAGGAAAGCGCTATTATATTCACAAACAACACAAACACCATTTCATGACAGAAAATGAAATGAATGAATATAAAGCCTGACCAGAAATATACGTCTGTCTATTCGCCAGCCATGTTGCGGAACGGAATTAATTATTGGGTGACACTTTCCCGGCCCGGATAATACCGGGATGGAAATACCGACCCTGTTTTTCGTGTACACGCCCGCATAGATATATGGTCACAGCAAGGCTACTACGAAACTCGAAGTTCGTGTCGTGCGGTCCCTCTCGCTCTCGTATTAAATAGTGTAAGTGTCAGAGGGACCGCACGACACCAACTTCGAGTTTCGAGTTTCGTAGTAGCCCTGCAGGGCCACCCTATACCACGAAGTGCAAGACTCGAACTTCGTATGTTGCCGTCCCGCTGACGCTTACGTCATTTAATACGCGAGTGAAAGGGACGGTGCGATACGAACTTCGATTTGCGAGTTTCGTAGTAGCCCCTCAGGTCACTCACAGTGACAGTGGTGTTGCCACCTTATTTTTTCAGAAGTCGCAAAAAATTTTGCAAAGACGTCAGTAAGTGGGAACCCCAGATGTCGCCATAATTTTATCGATTCATTTAAAGGAGTAACTATTGTGTATTTATTCATTTATTTCGCGTTCCTCGGGAATGGCTCTTTTCTATCTGGGAGGGGTGACACTCTTTCCCGCCCGGATAACACCGACATGGAAATACCGTCCCTGTTTTTTCGTGTACACGCCCTATAGAAACTGACAGGAACTTCTATGGGCGTGTACACGAAAAACAGGGTTGGTATTTCCATCCCGGATTATCCGGGCCGGAAAAGAGTGTCACCCGTGGGAGGTTTCGAGGCAAACAACCGATTTAGCTTGGTCTTATCTTTGACAAAATGTGTATATTCGAATTTAATGAGTGTCAGAAAATTGATAAAAACTAACCGAAATTTATAAAACGCCCGATAAGAATCATTGACATAGTCCGAAAATCCTCAAAGCTTAGCTTAAGTTACTGTGATGGCAACACTAGAGCATAGACAACAACAGAACAGTTTTTTATTGTTGCGCGCCGAAGGTAACGGCATCTAGCCCGTTCAACTTTATTTTTAATGAGTTATATGCTAACTTTAAAACGATACGAGTTGGAGAAGAAGGCGGCGTCTGCCCCAAGCCAACGCCGGCGTACTGCACGGTGCGCACGCGGATGGCAGCGTGGTGCAGCGGCCCATGCAGCACGGCGCGCACTGGATTCCGGCCGAGGTCGACGTCTGGTGCCGACACGCATGACCGCGCAGATGACGCTGCTTCTATTTTCTAATTTAATAAAATCTCGGAATCTCAATTCGACTGCCAGTTCTAATACGTAGTGGTTATATTCTCTTTGGTTCTAATGGTTTTCGCGGGCGAATCCGTGGATAAAGGTTAATATTGTAGTGCTAGGTAGTGCTACGAATACAGCGTCCGCAGCACCATAGGTAGCAAGGGACAAGTTCGTTTATTTAGCGTTTTATCTAAGTACTTAGAGTTAAAACGATATTTACACCCACTTCCCCATTTTGAAATTTTCAAAATAAATAGGGTATTTTTAATACTGTAGAATTTAAGCAATAAAGTTAATCTACAATAATAATAATCTTTAGTTCTCTGATAAAATACTTGTTAACAAGCTAAAGGCTACAATAATAACAGTCATTATCCTGCACTTGGAAAATTCCTGTGTTTCAGGATGTAAAAGGGTGAACGGGCCAAACTGAAATATTAATTTAGTCGCATGCAAAATATAAGAAAGGAAGAAATTTAAACATTAAAGAGCAACATTATAATAAATTACCATAAAAATGACTAGGTATCTTATAAAGTCTCTGCGCTCGAAGTTGTTGACGACTATGTATACCTGGACAAACGGTCCAGTACGTAGGTCCAACTTTGAGAAAGATCACTCGTCGAATCCGACTCGGCTGGGCAGCGTTCGGGAAGCTTCGCAGTGTCTTTCCTCCAACTTTACCGCAGTGTTTTAAGTCAAAATCTTTGACCAGTGTTTGTTGCCAGTGATGATATAGGATCTGAGACGTGGGCGCTAACGATGGGCCTCATGAGAAAACTCAAAGTCACTCAGAGGCTATGGAGAGGGCTATGCCGTTTCTCTGCGGGATGAATTAGAAATGATGATATCCGCAGTAGAACTAAGGTTACCGACATAGCCCGAGAATTGCAAACAAGTGGCAGTGGGCGGGCACATTGCGCGCAGGACTGATGGCCGATGGGGTCAGAAGGTTTTCGAATGGTCTGCGGACCGGAAACGAGCTGTCGGTAGGCCTCCAACAAGATGGAGCGACGACTTCGTTAAGATTACGGGATCGCGTGATGCGGAAAGCACAAGACCGGTCTGAGTGGAGAGCCTTGGGGGAGGCGATGTCAGCAGTGGACATCTTTCGGCTGACATGATGTGATGTGTTGATCTTTATGAAGTTGTTAGGGGAGGGGGCCAAGTGAGCACCATTAGAGGAACTGAGAAAAAAGTATGAGAAATATCAGTATCACTTTAAGAGTCCGCAGCAAGCTTGATTCTCCATACAAATCGTAGTTACGTCCTTATTTTTAAAATAACAAGTAGCATCATCATGATTTTTTGTAAATACAATGAGATAAGGCATATCTAGGCCTGAAATTAGTTTATGACTCTTGAAATGGTATTACAAAGAAAATAGAACGAGTACAAGTTTTGCATTTTAAGAGCCAAAAACCCTGTGCAGTTCGGTTAAATACTACGGCCAAAATATAGTTCAGATTGAAGTCAAAACCTATTTCCGGCATCGACTAAACTATGTAGTTTCATAAGAAAAAGCATTTTTCCGAAATGATTTTGTGGTTTTCAAATGAGAACGAAACTACGAAAATCAGTAAAAAAACTATACATTTTTTATGCGAATCTGCAGCGAATCACTCTAGCGCGCGGGGAACGGTACGGGGAGGGCGGTACGCGCCGCCCTTTGTCCTGGTTTACGCTGGCCCTGCGTGTGCGTGCGTCGCTCGTTAGTAGTGACTCGTCAGCTGTGCGCGAGAGTTACGTAATATTATTTTGGTGAATTCTCTTCGTATCATAAACGCGATCTAACTACTTACGACTTGGACTGATAACGGATTTGATATTTCTTGGTGATACTGGTGGTGTGTGTGCACATACTGTTCGACGACCTTGGCTTTCTTATATGGACTTTGCATTTTTATGTTACAAAAATGGATAAACAGGGTAAGTACCTACCTAGATGCATTTTAGTCAATATTACCAAGTACTTTAAAAAATGGGTCCATATATCGGCTCGCATACTGACAAACGATGATTTGGACAAAAAATAATTATGGTTTTACTAGAAAAGAGAAAAGAGTACCTATGCGAACTATGGCGCTCCCATAAAAAATAATTATTAATGTTCTTGTTTCCAGAAGTGAAAAGATCATCGAAGACAAGATTATGGTTATCGGCTCGTAGGAAAAAAAAAGGACCGGCTCGTCATAAAAAAGAAAACATTAATCCTAATAGGTAAGTTATAACTAGGACAGTAGCGTAAGATTTTTCTTCCTTGTCCTCTATTACAAGCTTTTATTTAGTTTCACCTGTCCCGATATTTGTCTGTAATCAAATCTTGCATTCGACCAACTTCTAGCAGTCGGATTGACTTGAAATTTTGCATAATTATGTAAATTGCGTGACAATACAATAATCTGGTAGCTGACATCCTGGTAGTCCGGCCAGAATCGTCTCCGAAGGACGGAACTCTTCAACTGTTACAATGTTATCGACTTGTTTTTGGTATAGGTACAAAATAAATGTAGTTTGGGTAACAATGCTAGTAAAGTCGACAAAAAGTACAGTCAGCAAAAAAGCTTGTATTAAAAATGAATTTTCGTACTCGTACCTTTATTTATTATTTTTGTACGACGTAGGTACACCACACAAACTTGTTATTTCACTTATACAGGTCATAGCACTGTAATAGCACATTGTGTATTAGGGCGGTAAGTAAGGTATTACGAACGAAGTATTACCTCTGGTAGTCTCTGTTATTACTTTGACTAATGGCGACTGACGTCATTTCACCATGTATGTATTTTTCACATGTGCAGTACGCTTGGCACCGGAGAGCATGCCAGTGAGCAGTCTGATAGTGATAACAATACCGATCCTCCACCTCAACCTCTAAATTTAAGCAGGTTAGTGTTTTTATTATTATTTTACTAGTTTACAATCTTTTATTTAACTTGCAATGTATGTACCTATGTACTCGTATGTATGTATGTGAGGCTCAAATCCTGCGAGTTGAATTTGACTCAGTTTCAGTGGTCGAATTGACTTGAAATTTGGTATACTTATGTGAATTGCGTGACAATACAATAATCTGGTAGCTGACATCCTGGTAGTCCGGCCAGGATCGTCTCCGCAGGACGGAATTCTTCAACGGTTAATGGCATCGACTTGAAATTTCGTATGATGTAGTTTAATAGGTAACAATGCTAGTAAAGTCGACAAAAAGTACAGTCAGCAAAAAAAAAAGCTTGAACAGATTTTTTTTTTTACCAAAAACTTATTTCACAGCTACTTACGTTTTTCACTTGTAGTTTTATTTTCGCTCTTGACTGCAACTGCACTGAGACTAGTACCTACTCGTACCTATATTGACACGGCTATTAAAGATGATTTCAGTTTATTATCTTGATCGATGTACACCGCACTTCTGTTATTTCACTTATACAGGTCATAGCACTATAATATCCCATTGTTCATTAAGGGCGATAAGTAAGGTATTACGAACGAAGTATTACCTCTGGTAGTCTCTGTTATTACTTTGACTAATGGCGACTGACGTCATTTCACTATGTATGTATTTTTTACATGTGCAGTACGCTTGGCACCGGAGAGCATGCCAGTGAGCAGTCTGATAGTGATAACAATACCGATCCTCCGCCTCAATTTCAAAATTTTAGCAGGTTGGTGTTTTTATTATTATTTTTACAAGCTTTTACCTTGCAATAGTTGCAATGTATGTACCTATGAATGTATGTGCAGGTAAAATCTTGCGAGTTGAATTTGACCCACTTCTTCCACATTTGGTACGGAAAAGTAGTTTGGATGAAAATGCAAGTACAGTCAGCAAAAAGCTTGTATTAAAAATGTAGTCGCGCGCACAATATGGCACCGAAAATCGAAACGTATTTTTTGCATAGCGTCACCGGCGTTAGAAGTTTTCTGTAGTAGTGTACGCCTCATAATGCAGTATCAAATATTTTTATTTCACCGTATACTCTGATTTAACCTTGCATGGTATAAATATAACGTAACTTTTTTTTTCCTTTCAGAAATTTGAGTCCGAGTACTCCGTCCTCGACACCATCATTACAAATTGAACTTGATCATGATAGCAATGAGGAAGTCGTACGTAAAATGACAGGTCGACGAATTTTCAATGTTCAATATTTATTTGAACAAATGAAGGCTGTGGATCATAGTCCATTTAATTGCAGCTTTAAAGATATGGATTTTGTGAAGGAGTCGAGAATCGGATTCCAGTCAACTTTTCTTTTCAAATGCAAAATGTGTGGCAAAAAAGAAGCATTTAATAATGAAAAACTAGAGTCTAAAATTAATAAAAATGTTGTTCAAGCAGTCGTATGTTCGGGTAGTGGCTTTTCCCAATTAGATGAGCTTTGCGCTCATTTAGATATGCCATGTATAGCGGAGAAAACATTTGGGAAAGAGAATTTGTTGCTTGGGGATGTTTTAAAAGATATCTCTTTGAAGAGCATGTTTGAGGCAGGACTCGAAGAAAAACAAATGGCAATTGAAAAAGGAAACGTAGACGCTGATGGCGTTCCCTACATCACAGTAGTAGCGGACGCATCGTGGGGAAAAAGATCATATCGTACCAGCAATTATAATTCATTATCCGGGGTAGCGTGCATTATTGGGTATGAAACTAAAAAGGTTCTCTTTTTAGGAATACGGAATTCTTATTGCTCTGTATGCGCTGTTGCAAGTAATAAAAAGATTGAGGTCAAGAAACATAAATGTTTTAAAAACTGGTCTGGTAGCTCCACAGCAATGGAAGCCGACGGTGTAGTAGAAGGTTTTAAATGCAGCATAAATATGCATGGCTTGAAATACACCAAACTTATTGGTGATGGCGATAGCAGTGTCATGAGTGCTTTAAACGAAGCATTGCCATATGGCCACTCCACTGCTATACACAAAATAGAATGCAGTAATCATTTATTACGAAATTATTGCACTAAATTGAGAAATTTGACAAAAAAAACTGAAAATAAACAAGGACCTGTCCCTATTATCATGAGGAAATGCCTAAATGATAACATATTGCGACTACGAAAGGCAATTAAAGGAGCAATAGACTTTTCTTCGAAAATGGAAGGAAAACTTTTACTGAGAAAGTAAATGAATTAAAAAAAGACCTACGAAACGGGCCTTGCCACGTTTTTGGTGAGCATGCCAACTGCAAAACATATTTTTGTAATGGCCCGAAACCAGGCGAAGAAAACTTCATAGGCCAAATGAAAGATTGTGGCTTGTGGTATGACATATACACCGCTATAAGTCCTATTTTAAACAATGCCGAAAGTCTCCTTATGGGGCAAACAAACAATATTGTTGAGCAGTTTAATGCACTAATCGCAAAATTTATAGGAGGCAAACGAATAAATTACTCCCTTCGTGGATCTTATGAGTCCCGTTGCTACGCAGCTGCTACAAAAAGAAACACCGGGAGTCTTGTAGCAACCATGAGTAAAGTATTAACAAAAAATGAAGAACTGGGGACTTACACGCAGAAGTATGAGAAGAGGCAGGCAGAAAAGGCGAAAAGAAAATCAAGCCAAGACAAAAAATCAAAACGAAGAAAACGTATCGCAGGACCCGATGAACATTACGGTGATATCGAAAAAGAACCAGATATGGAAGTTGAGCACTACGAAAAAGAAAACAAGCACTCTTAGCAGACTTTTCAAAAAGTAAAATAGAACTTGAAAATATCCAAAAAGATACCGTTGGGCAGGCAACGAACCCTGAATGGATCAAACAACGAAAAATACGCCTTACTGCGTCAGTGTTTGGTCAAATATGTAAGAGAAGAGCTGCCACGTCGTGTAAAAATATTATAAAAACACTCTTATATAGCAATTTTAAAGGTAGCGATGCTACTAGATACGGCAATGAGAATGAGCCCATCGCTTTAAAAGAGACTGAAGCTGCACTAGGAGTGCAAGTATCACCTTGTGGGTTATACATCCTCGAGGAACACCAGTATTTAGGCGCGAGTCCCGACGGAGTCATAGACGAAGAAACAATTGTGGAGATCAAATGCCCAGCTTCGGCGGCAAATATGACGCCAACAGAAGCTATTTTAAAGAAAAAAATTACTTTCTGTGTGTTGGACGAAAGTGATCCTCAGAAAATAAAACTGAAGCAAAATCACAACTACTTTTATCAAGTACAAGGTCAGTTAAATATTACAAAAAAAAGATACTGTATCTTCGTGGTGTGGACTCCAAAAGGCATATTATTCGAAAAAATCGAAAAGGATACAGGATTCTGGGAGAGCATATTAAATAAATTGAGAAAATTTTACATGGAATGCATACTACCTGAAATTATAGATCCGCGTCTACCTAGAAAGTTACCGATACGAGAGAGTTCTTAAAAATAAGCGAATTTTCATACTTGTATGTATTAAAAAATAAAACACAATATTGTATGACTTTTTTTATTTTATTCAATACACCCAATCTTCAATGTGTCCAATCAAGTTGATGTTGTAGTCTATAGATATTATACTTTTCACTTCTCATGCTCGTAAAGTTCGTTTTTATGCTGAGATTAAGCGACATAAAATGACTTTTTATGCTCTAGTGCATAAAATAAAATCTTTGTCTAAGACCAAGCTAATCAGGTGTCAACCAGCCACAAACAGAAAGTTTTTAACTTTTTTATTTATTTATATAAAACTAAAAATTAACCAAATCAATCAAAATAAATCAATAAAATAAAAAAATAGAATTATGTATATAGTAATTCATGAAAAATAAAAGAAACATAGTAAGTGAACCATTGTTTCCACTGTTGCTATTTCCTCGAATTAATCGAAGTAAAAAGCAGTGTAAAACTCGAGCATTAAACCCATTTTTCCCTCGACGTGTCTATCCACCCTCGCCGTACCGGAACGAACGTCTTAAAATCGTAAACGTCGTAAAATGGCTCGTTTTATGCTCTTGTTGTACAATC
The DNA here is from genome assembly GCF_025370935.1 of Choristoneura fumiferana. Taxonomy (NCBI): domain Eukaryota; kingdom Metazoa; phylum Arthropoda; class Insecta; order Lepidoptera; family Tortricidae; genus Choristoneura; species Choristoneura fumiferana. The sequence continues at coordinate 1,002,898 of NC_133476.1, read as the reverse complement.
GACTATTTCACTTCTCATGCTCGTAAAGTGCGTGTTCATGCTGCATCTAGGCAACATACAATAACTTTTTATGCTCTAGTGCATAAAGTAGAATCTTCGTCTAAGGTCAAGGCAATCAAGGTGTGAAACCACAAACAAAAGAGTTTCTACATATTTTTTTATTTTTTTACACCTAAAAATCAATCAAATCGATGAAAATAAATCAATAAAACTAATATAGTAAAGCATGAAAAATAAAAGGTACAAAATAAGTGAACATTTATTTTTACTATTGCTATTTCATTTCTTCGCAAGCGAAGTGAAAAGCAGAGTGTAAAACTCTAGCATTGAGCCCATTTTCCCCTCGACGTTTCTATCCACCCTCGCCGTGGCTCGGGTGGCTATATGAACGTCTCGGGTAAAATTGCTCGTTTTATGCTTTTGTTGTACAATATACTATTTCATCACACTTGCTCGTAAACAGTGTCGTAAGCTGCAGGCTAACTTGGTTGCAGTCCTTAATAAAACCTAAGGGCCTTTTTTTGGCGTTATGAGTTGTTGCGCGTACTAATACTGCTGCGCGCGCAGGTTCTGCACGACTAGCAGGAGGACCTCGTGCACGCATGTCAGGCACATGCTGCGGGAGGCGGAGGGCGGCTGGTAGCTGGCGCTGCCAAGAACTGCACCAGCGGTATCGGCAATTTTTGTAACAATAATATTTTTCTTTTACACATATACAATTTTACTCGCAAATGTGATGAAAACATTGTAAGTCGCACGGGCGGTACTATAATTATGAACATCGACCTAGTCCTCAGTCTTTGACTTTGAGCTTCTAATACTCTCGTTCGTAATTTCTTATTAACCGCCCTTAAGACATAATGTACTATTACGCCACACCTGGCCATAATGTGAGTTTTACCGCCCGCTATGCGTATGGTAAAACCCACTTTCTGGCAAGGTGAAGACGTAAAATTGTGTACTCACCATGGGCAGTAAAAAAGTTTTACAGCGTAATGTGTAGTGTAATGTACATTTACGTTTTTGGAACGCCAAATAATATCCTAGCCGGTAGCTGCCCTCCCGCGCTGTATATATTATAATCTTGGTCTGGAGATGTTCTACTGTTATATTCTACTTAGATACTGCAATAATTTCACCATTGTATGAAGATATTTTACTGCAATATTGTTACTGTGACATGTCTCTAGCTCCGCCTTCCCGCTAGCGCGCTCTTGCTTTCTTTCTAGCGCCCTGTCTTACTCTAGGTGAAACAACAACATTTTAAAGCGTTAGCGCGTGATCTCAACGCGGAGTTGAGCGCTACTTGCTGCGGACTCTTAACTTTTAAATGCTATTTAAAGCTGAATTTATCGTAGTTTAATTATACATACTTCAATATTCTGCAAGTTTCGAAAAACTAATAAAAATAACAAATTTACGAAAACTTTACTTTGCTCGCTTTGCCCGAGGCGGAGCCTAAGCGAGCACCGCTTTTTGGCAAAGCGAGCACAAAGGGGCAAAATGAGCACCTTTCATTCATGCAAAACTATTAAAATATTTATTTGGAGATAAGGACAAAAATACGTCGATCACGTCAAAAAAATTCCAGTGATTTGATGTAGACTTTAATCAGAGTCAAAAACATAACAAATTTAACAAAAATGGTACTTCTTACAAAACATTGCTTTCCGCCATTGCTTTTGACATTGACTCTTCATCCAAGCACCTTGTTCAGTTTTTCTTTTGTAATTATTGACCATCTAAAACAACTTAAGCAATGAAAACAAGCAAGCTAAAGCGTTTAAATAAACACAAAAACAAAATAAATTCGCTTTAATGGCCTAACGCTATGTGGGCACATGCTCACTTTGCCCTGCCCGCTTTGCCTTTTCGACCAATCCACATTGTACTCGAACCTAAACTTCAAATATTTTCGCGCACATTCAAGAACATTTTACCAAAACAAGCTAAATAACTGTCAATACATATTACAAAACGTTTTTCAACAACGTCCTCACAAATCCGCAAAACACTCGATACATACCTCGTATTTTCATATCTGGACTGATCAAATCGTTAATTTTTGACACTACACGCGCACGGGTCGCTAACAGGCGGTGGTGGGCGACTGCGGCAGGTGGACCGGGGCGGGGCGGATATCGCCACGCAGTCACACCGCCATTGTCCTATATTTTCTAGGTGAGCGCCAGTGCTCGCTTTGAGCAGTATGCTCGCTTTGGGCCCCCCTCCCCTATGTAAATAAGTATATAAATGTCCCTGCGGCATTGAGGTCGACGCGTTGGGACACCACGGTTTCGTGCCAGAAGAGTGCGGGCCGCTTCTCGAGACACCACTCAATGACATTATCCGTCGCTATCTGCCAACGTCAATTCCAGCGTTACTGGAGCCATCGGGCATCGCCAGAGATGATGGCAAGAGACCTGACGTGGACCTGACGGATTGCCACTGATCGTGGAAATTATGGGTCGTGTGCTGGTGTAGACGCTGTTATGTTTCTTGCATTAAATAAAACAGTATTTCCAGTAATTCTTCTTTTATTTCTCATTTATCACCGACATCTTTTATTTAGCTCTGACTCAAAATGGTCCATACACAAACCAAAACTTTCTTTTTTATTAGTGTTGCCAGACACCACAACATCCTCCTTTTTTTAAAAGAAATATTTACTATCTAATATTTCGGACATTTCTAATCATATTTTTTATTTGGTTTTACAATACGCCCTGCTCTAGTAACATAGTACGTAGATGGGACATCATCATTGACAATACCAATTGAACTGTTATTTTCACTATTACAATCATTAGAGTTTGTAGTTATGTTGCTTGGTACAACCTCTGTAGTAATATTTCGATTACAATTTTCAAGATTATTAATTGAATTATTTTCTAAATTGTTTGTATCACCACAAGCATCATCTGACTGTTCTGACAGACTACAATAATTATCATGATGAGATTCTGAATCGGATAGACTGTTGACTCTTGACCTGTTCAGACTGGGTTTAGGTACGCACAATTTTATGAATAGACTTGACATGGGTACTGACATAGTTAAAGACTGACTGTTATTATTTATATTATTGGATTTTTGACTGACATTCTCCTTTCTAAACGGACTGAAATTCTCATCCCTGTAATGATCTGACTTTTTATTATTTCTTAGTAACAGATGTTGACGATTTCTTCTATACAATACCCCTTCTTTTGACTGAATAATATATGATCTTGGACAGTTTTGCAAAGCCTCTTTCACTATACCTGGCTCCCATTTTTTATCTGGCATTTTCTTGTACATTATAGAGTCATTTTCTTTTAATTTTGGCAAATCTTTTGCATGTTTGTCATAGTATTTTTTATAACTTTGTTTGTGTTTATTCATCATGCTCTCTACCTTTTCTCCTGTAACTATTTTTGGCTTTAGTAGTTCTTTAGATATAGGCAAATTTGATCTCAATTTTCTAGACATAAGTAACTCAGCTGGTGACTTCATATATTCTTTTTCATTACATCTATAATGTAAAAGAGCTAAATAAGGATCTTTATTTTCTTCAAATGCTTTTTCCAGTATCTTTTTTACTATCTTAACCGCTGATTCTGACTGACCATTTGACTTTGGAAAATGAGGACTCGAGGTTATATGCTCTATATCCCATTCTTGACAAAATTTACTAAATTCTTTGGAATCAAATGGAGGTCCATTGTCTGTCATAAGTTTTTAACGGAATACCATGACGAGCAAAAACTGATTTGCAATGGATAATCACATGTTTTGCTGATGTGCCAGTGTTTAATAGCGCCAATTCAATGTATTTTGAATAATAATCTATAATGACCAGATATTTTTTGTCTTTGAACTGAAGCAAATCAGCTCCTACTTTCTCCCAGGGACATGACGGAGTGTCAGAAACTATTAATTTCTCACTGGCATTAGCAGGTTTATATTTTAAGCATATCATGCAATTTTCAACTATTTGTTCTATGTCTTTATTCATGGAAGGCCAAAATAGAACACCTCTGGCTAAATTTTTACTTCTAGACAGACCTGCATGGCTTGCATGAATTTGTTGCAACATTTCTTTGCGCATTGACAACGGAACTATTAAACTGGTGTTCTTGAAAACTATGCCATCAACTACATGAATTTCCGCTCTATAACTCCAATACGCTCTCACAGACAGATCTGTTTCATGTTTGTATTTTGGCCAACCATTAACAAAATAATCTATTAATTTTTGTAATGATATATCATTACCAGTTTCTTTTTTTATCAATTGTAATTTTGATTCTGATACTGCAAGTGATGTTTTAAACATATTGGCATGAATTGTTAGGTCTTTATCAATAGTATGTTCTTCACTTTCTGGTAATGCTGCCCTTGAAAGTGTATCTGGAATATATAGTTTTGTTCCCGGAACATATGTAACATTTATATCATACAGTTGCAAGGTAAGCATCATTCTTTGCAGTCTGCTAGGTACTTGACATAGTGGTTTACTAAATAAAGAAACCAACGGCTTATGATCAGTTTCAACCTCAATTCTTCTCCCATATACATATTGATGAAATTTTTGACACCCAAATAAAATGGCAAAAAGTTCTTTTTCAATCTGGGCATATCTTATTTGACAGTCGGTCAAAGTTTTAGATGCATAAGCTATTGGATGATGAGATTGTAAAAGTACAGCACCTAATGCTTTGGACGAACTGTCAACACTTAATGTCAAAGGCTTGGTATTGTCATAATGACATAAGACTGGAGCTTTTGTAATTAATTCTTTTAATCTTTGAAACGCTTTATCATGGTTTGCATCCCATATCCACTGGGTATCTTTTTTTAGCAAGTTTCTTAATGTTTCAGTCTCATATGAAAGATTTTTTATATAGCTACCTAGATAGTTTATGACACCTAAAAATCTTTGAAGACTTTTTTGACAATCAGGAGTTGGCATTTCTTGAACTGCTTTTATTTTATCATAGTCAGGACACATACCTTCTGCGCTAAATACATGACCTAAGAATTTTATTTTTCTTTGAGCAAAAATGCATTTTTCTTTGTTGAATTTTAAATTAATAGACTGTGCCCTTTCAAAAACTTTTTTTAGAGTTTTATTATGACTTTTTTCATCTGAAGCATAAATTAATATGTCATCTACATATAGAATCACGTTTGGTATATCAGAAAATGACTCTATGAGTATTTTGCTGAAGATTTCTGTCGAACAAGTGAGACCATAAGGTAAACGCAAATATTTATACCTTCCATAAGGAGTATTGAATGTGCATAGATCCGAACTACTTTCATCTAAAGGAATCATCCAGAATCCAGAGTATGCATCCAAATGAGAGAATATTTTTGCACCGTTTAATTTATATCTAATATCTTCTATAGTGGGTAGTGGAAAATGTGACCTCTGTATTGCTTCATTCAGATTTCTCGGATCTAAGCAAATTCTTAATTTTTTGTTTGGTTTTTCAACTAATACTATTGAGCTAACCCAGTCTGTTGGCTTGGAAACCGGTTCTATTACACTAAGCATAGTCATCCGATCCAGTTCTTCTTTAAGTCTGTCCTGTAGTGAAAATGGAACTCTGCGCTGTGCATCAATTTTCGGTTGCACATCTTCCTTAACTGTCAGATGACACTTGTGCGGTAAACAACCCAGGCCCTGAAAAACAATTTTATAATCATTTAATAGCGTTTCCATTTCACTTGACTGATTATGACACTCATTGCTAAAAATTCTTGTAACAATGCCTATCTCACTACATGTTTTTGCACCCAATATTGATTGACATGAAATGTTTACCACTATAAATTTAATTTTGTACTCCTGTTTATTTATTATACATTTTAAAACACAGCTTCCTTTTATTGGTATTTTATTACCATTGTAAGCAATCAAATTAGCAGAACATGACTCTAAGATGTCTTGTGACAATTTAAGTTGGCAAAACTGTTTATATGATATACAATTTGCTTTAGCGCCAGTATCAATTAGGAATGAGACATTGTTGTCATTTATTTTTACATCAATTAACCAGTCATTTGAGTCTACAGCCGACACAGACACATTATTTTCATATATTTCTAAGTTGCCTATGAATAAATCTTCACTACTTAAATAATTTGTTTGATTACCTCTTGCGTTATGGTACTCATCTGTTTCAATGTTATTTATTGGTGTCCTGCATAGTTTGGAAAAGTGACCTATTTTAGAACACTTATTGCATTGGACTCCATAAGCCGGACATCTGTAGTTGTGTATCTGCCCACAACGCATGCAAGTTGACTGTCTCTGTGGGAATCTTGATTGATTTCTTGGCATATTGATGTTCAAAGCTCTTGTATGATCAAAGGTGTTTTTCATATTTCTTGCTTGCTGTATTTGACTTGATCTTACTGCCATTACCTGTTGTACTTGCTCCTTTTCTAGGTAGTAATTATTTACGGAGGACAATTCCATAGATTTGTAAATAGTTACCATTTTGTCCAGATCTATGTCATTCTCAGATAAAAGTTTTTGCCTTATATTAGAGTGGCGTTTGTCCATGTTGCATATAAATATGTCTCTTATCAATGAATCTTTCAGGGTGCCAAACTCGCATCTTGACGCCAACTTTTTTAATTTGGTGAGAAAAACATCTAAGGAATCCTCAGCTTGTGCTTGTGTGAAGAATTTGTGTCGCTCCACCGTTAAGTTTTTCTTTGGAATAAAATAATTATCAAATGCTTCAAGTGTCAAATCATAGGTTTTCGTGTTTTTCGCTTCAAATGAGTTGTATACATCCAGGCATTGTTCACCCATAAAATGTAAAAGAATTGCGATCTTTCTCTCTTCTTCTTTTCTTTATCATATTGCATAGCAATCATGAAATTTTTGAACAACTGTTTCCATTTGATCCAGGACTGTACCACATCAGGGCTATCCCAATCTAAAGGCTTGATTATTTGCATTTGAGCATCCATTTTCTTCTTAATTTAATGACTGACGGGCACTTGACTCGCTTTTCTTTTCCGCTGCCACCATGTTATGTTTCTTGCATTAAATAAAACAGTATTTCCAGTAATTCTTCTTTTATTTCTCATTTATCACCGACATCTTTTATTTAGCTCTGACTCAAAATGGTCCATACACAAACCAAAACTTTCTTTTTTATTAGTGTTGCCAGACACCACAACAGACGCTACTTGCGTAGACACAATAGCTCCTTCCCACGTCCGTGGAACAGCTATTAAAGCTGGTGCAGCAGCAGAGGCGGCGAAAAAACTCCTTAGGTCCGTGGGCCCAGCGCAAAAATTTTAAAGAATTATCCAAATGTCTTTCGGATACCACATTGCTATACAGCGAGAAATGCTGCAAGCATCTTTGGGTCCATGCCGCGGGGGATACTTTTTTTTTTAATCCTCAAAACTATTTTTATTTCCAGAACAATACAGGTCTAACTAAAAAAAGGTATATTAGGTACAATAAAATAAATAAGCTAAAACTATAATAAATCTAAAAATGGACCCTGCGGCATGGTACCAAAGATGCTGGCAGCATTTCCCCGCTGGATCGCAAGACTGATGCGTTGAGCGAGGAAACTGCCAGCTCTTCGGTCTCCTGTGGTATCTCTGAGTCTCTTTGATAGATCTTTGAAGAGACTCAGAGCGCCTGGGCCCACGGACCAAGAGTCTCGACGCCGAAAGGTACAAAATCATATTCGGCACGTTTTTTTAATTTTATTAAATTTTTAAATTATTCTAATTTTATTTATGAGTTACTTAAATCCATTTGTACCTACTTAAATAAACTTATTATTTTGTATTGTATGTTTATTTTAATATACCTAATCAATTATTTTTTCTGTATCTTCGTAGGATATGAAATGGCTGAAGAGTTTCGAGGAGAATTATCTAATTTGTGATAACTCATACAAAAGTATTTAGATTTTGCTGATCATATTTTATCAGCTTTGACGTGCATATATCCGTGTAATCACTGTAATCGGAAGGTAAACCACAGGTAAACTAGGTCAAAGTCAAGTCTGCAAAAAAACCAGTCAAAGTCAAAATATCTCTATTCAATTTAGGCTTATACAAGCACTTATGAATGTCAAAAAAAAATCTACCGTTCGGAAAAACCTCCGTTGAGAAGAATCCGGCAAGAAACTCAACGAGGTATATTTTTTAAACAAAATTCTAATCTTTATATACCTACCCACTTTTAATAACTTTACCCGTGGCTAGGTATATCTTTCTGATAGTTGAATTGAAATTCAGGAATTATTCTACATTCGCACAGTACTTTTCATAAATTAAATAGGTAGTATAGGACCCTTCTTTTTTTTTTGAAATTTTGAAAAATATATGATTTTTCCTACTCAGAATTAAGAGCACAATCGAATCCTATCCTTTAAAAAAATGTTCCTATTTTTTCATACAAAATTTTATGAGTCAGTTTTGTCACGCCCATAGGTACTGTGAGTTTGAAAAAAATGACAGTTTTTTGCGACAAAACTGTCATTTTTTTGGGAAATTTTTTTAAACTATCGGAATCGATTATCACGGGCTTTTCATTTCGACCAATCATAACTTCTATAGAAAACGAATCGGAGAGTTTAGTTCGTACCCCGCATTACAGATGGCAGTGACCGCAATAGTTTCGTTCAGAAACAAGTAAACATTTCAATATTTCCGTCCAGAAACGAACAAATGTTGACATAAATAGTTGGATTCCAAAGAATAATTTAAAAAAACGTTTGACTTGACATTGCATTGTCAATTTTTGCTGAGCTCTGTGACACTTGACGGAACAAAACGGTTACTGTTCAGTTCAAAGTGCTTTTCTCGTTCTCGATTTGCTTGCTGTTTTCATTAGTTATTTCGACCCTTGGCTCTTTTTTTCTGGACACCGATCATCTTCGTATAAACATTGACCTTGGATTAGCTTACCGGACCGATAACTTCTCACGTAGTCACGTATTTACTTAGTTTACAATGCGTTTTGACAGGGTGTGTTGTGTACCCAACTGTGGAAAATCACGTAAGTATTATTTATTATCATATGATTTACAAATATTTATTTTAATTGTCCTAATATAAGTCAACACTTCATAATTATAGTGTTTTACTCCGTAGTTTAGGCATAACATCTGCCTGGAGCGAGATATCTATATTGTAGCATCTCCCCACAATATAAACTGTCCTAATATGAGTCATCACTTCGTAATTATAGTTTTTTACTTCATAATTTAGGCATAACATTTGCCTGGAGCAGAGGCGTCTTTAGCTATGGTGCAGGGTGTGCGTTGCACACGGGCGCAACGGTCCTACCTAGGGGCACCGAGCGCCGCTCGCTACGGAGCCCTATCGGCGCGCGCGTTGGCCGGCTGCGGCACTTTAATGACCAACGTAAAAAAGCTCCGCTTTGCATACATTTTGTATAGCAATGCTGCGGTTTTAGCACTTCCAGCGCTTGGGCGAGATTTCCGCGGCGCCCCTACTTTTGGGAATTTCTAGAAAGTATAGGCTTTGCTCAATGAGCGAGAAGATAAAAGGGGCGCCTGCGCAGCCCTAACAGCCCACTCGATTTTTTTTCGAGGGAGAGGAGAATACTCATGGTATACTGCCGGCCGGTCCCGACAGCATGCCCGACTCGTCTGGGGATTTCTCCCAGGCGCCTACGGACTAAACTCTACCCCCTGTGTAGTGTTTTACTACAGAGTGCTCCGTGCTTACAGTATACACTTCGCGTCTGGGTGTGTTTTTGTTTAGAGGAGTTTTGGGTGTGAATGGGGTGTTTTTTTGTAAGTGTATTGAGACCCCACACGTTTGAGGGGGACCAAGTGGTCGGTCCTCCCCTTCTTAGCGCGTGGGCCCCGGCTCTATAAAGCTCAGCCTTAGAGCCGGGGCCAGCTTGCAGATGTCACGGTTGAAACACGCAAGTGCGCCCGTGACATCAGCATAAAGCAAAGAGGACCATCAACAGGTTTTAGTGGATATGCCTCTCTTCATCCTTCCACTCGGGAAGGTAGAATAGAGGAGAGTCCAACATAACCACCCGCATCGTCCCCACGATGCGATGCGGGGGCATGCGTAAAACATTTCCTGTCGTTAAAAAAAAAGGTTAGGTTAGGTTACGGTTATGCCCGTCCCCCGCCGTTTGGGTCCCCGAGCTGGTACTGAATGGTAGGCGTGCAAGTGTTCCGGCGCACCTACAGCGGTGGAGACAGGAGACATAATCTCCTGGAGCCGGGTCCAAAACTTTCATCGCATGCGCTGTAAAAACTATTGATGATACAAAAAAAAGTTTTACTGTATTAAAGAATACGAGTATATCAAGATCTACAAAATACTTCGCGATACCATATGCCATCTATAGTAGTTATGTCCTTCTGTCACTAGAACTACATTTTTACTTTTTAAAAGTTATGGTAATGTCTCTTTGTCAAAGTGGCCAACACCTTGCCCCTTATGCCTTTAGTTAAAAAAAAGTGTATAATGCAACATTTATTTGTAGGTGAAGACAACATAATACTTCATAAGTTTCCAAACCCGGAAAAGGATCCAAATAGATTTCGCTCATGGGACCTTTGCTATTGGCGGAAATATACTTGTCCTGGATAATATGTATATTTACAACCACCGTTGTATATGCTGCCCCAGCATTTTGAACCTCACTAATATGAGGACTCAAATATTGCAGTGCCAACTCTACATTTAACAGGTAACTTGTGATATATTTTTTACGTACAAAATTATAGAATCAAAATTTAATTTGTTATAATGTAATTTTACATAAATACAATAAATAATTCTAATGTATTTAAAAAAATACTTATTGCTTATTTTTAAAGCAAATTAAGACAAAATACAGGTTTTGTTAAAAAAAACATTGTTGCAAACTAAAAACTGACTGTACAGAGTTATGCGCCAGTTCATGGGTGCCGGAATCAAGGTTTTTTTTTTTTTTTTTTTTTTATACGACTGGATGGCAAACGAGCAGGGTCTCCTGATGGTAAGAATCACCACCGCCATAAACATCTGCAAAGGGCTTCACTTGCACACCTCAGTTGGGGAAAAAACATGTAGAATAAGATTTTTGTTAAAAATTTCAATTTTAATACAAGCTTTTTGCTGAGTGTACTGGCATTGTTATACTAAATTTCCGTGCCAAATTTCAAGTTCATGCCATTAACCGTTGAAGAGTTATTGTACTGTCACCAGATTTACATAACTATACCAACTTTCAAGTAAATCCAACAATAAACAAACCGGGCAAGCTAAATAAATGAAAGCTTGTACAAAAATTGTAAGATGCACCTCCCTGAAAGTAATTCTGGGTCCAGTTACCAAGTATATTTATTTCATTCCAGTCCAGCCTGAGCTCTGTGACTAAAAACTTCTCTCATCGTCTTCTTCCTCATCTTCCTTCCTTCCTAGGGGTTGTGACGATCATAAAGTTGCTCTATGTTGAAGCGCTACCCAAGTAGGTCGATATTCTGCCTTCCTTGTGGAGGCATGACTAAACAACAGCTCCTAATTATGTTTTTACTAACATTGTACATTTTTAACCTTTCTGACCATGGAACAAATAAATAAAATCTTGTTGGTTCTGTGTTGCTGATTTATTAGCATTGATGATGGCATTGTAATCCTACTAATCCTCCTAATATTATAAATGTGAAAGTTTGTGAGTGAGTCAGCGAGTGAGTGAGTGAGTGAGTGAGTGAGTATGTTTGTTACTTTTCACGCTGAAACGGCTAGACAGATGTGGATGAAATTTGGCAAAAAGTCAATTTATAACCTGGATTAAAACATAGGATACTTTTTATCCCGATATTCCCACGGAATAGGGATAAAATCTCGAAATAACAACCAATGGGCTTAGAGTCATGAAATTTGGTATGTAGGTAGTTGAACGTCCGGAATAACACATAGGCGACTTTTTGACCAGATATTCCCACGGGATACCTCATCATCCCCAGCCTATATACGTCCCACTGCTGGCAAGGCCTCCTCTCAGAACAAGAGGGCTTGGGCCATAGTTCCCACGCGGGCCCAGTGCGGATTGGGAACTTCACAAACACCATGCAGGTTTCCTCACGATGTTTTCCTTCACCGCAAAGCTCGTGATAAATTTCAAATGTAATTCCGCACATGAATTTCGAGAAACTCAGAGGTGCGAGCCTGGTGGCCTAGTGGGTTGACGGGATACCTAGGGATGAAATATTGAAATATCAACCGCTGGGCTTAGAGCCATGAAATTTAGTATGTAGGTAGCTGGACCTCTGGAATAACACAAAGGCTACTTTTTATCCCGATTTTATCACGGGATGGGGATAAAATCTCGAAATAACAACCGCTGGGCTTAAAGTCATGAAATTTGGTATGTAGGTAGTGGAATAACACATAGGCGACTTTTTGACCCGATATTCCCACGGGATACCTAGGGATAAAATTTTAAAATAACAACCGCTGGGCTAAGAGCCATGAAATTTAATATGTGGGTAGCTGGACCTCTGGAATAACACATAAGTGACTTTTTGGCCGATATTCCCACGGGATAGTTTTGTAACTAAGGGACCCCAACATCCCTGTATTATTATTATTATTTTGTAATTTTTTCTTAAATTTTATACTGTGGTTTTTAAGTATTTTATTTGTAATTATTTTATTTTGAAAAAATGACTGCCAAGTTTCTTGCGGCGCATTCTTCTTGGCAATGATGGTCTTTCCGAAAGCGCTGGTAGTTTAAAAAATGACGTGTAAAAGTGCCCATTGCGGCCTATTTACTGAATAAATGATTTGAATTTAAATTTGGATAGGGAAAACTTTTGAAATTTTTTGAAAGCACTGGGTTTAGTCTTGAATTTTGTACAGTATTCACAACACAACCTTAATGAAGACTACGATATAAATTTTGGAAATTTACAGAGGAATGTTGTAAAATTCCGAAAATTTCAATTGCACTAACCAGACCAAATAGATTACGCGTGCGAAGCCGCGGGTAAAGCTAGTTATACACATAATTGCAAAAAAAAATATGCTTCACTTTGTTAACTCTTGAAAAAAACTTGCAAAATTAATACCGATAAATTGTCAAAAATATATATTGATGTCTATACTTGCCTGCTTCACATTGACAACAGAAAATGTTATTGCAGGAGTTGTGGCTGAAAGGCATGCCTTAATGGATGTTACCAACAGGGAATATGACGCGGCTGCTGGTGAAGCTTCTACATCATAGTGTGTTGTTCTGTGTCTACAAAAGCCAATCCCTAATTTCCTTAATGCCATAATTCTATACCACCGACAACCAACCAAATTACCGACTTGATACAGGAGATTGCAAAATTGTAATATAGATTAGTAATACTAGTTTAAGAGTCTAATAAAAAATACTAGGTACATTATTACTTCATAATCTTTATTTCCAATACAGTATTAAATAATAAAAAGCTTATTTTATTATTATAAAAATAATTCTTCCGCCGATGTACACGCACAAAAGTTCGGCTACCGTAGTAAATCCCGCAAAATAGTTCGTCTACCACTTAGTTGAATCTTCTTTACTACCTAAACTGCCTTAATTCTCAGCGGCATAGTAGCTATTAATTCTTCACATTCTTCTGGAGTCGTTGAAACCCAAACTGACAGAATGTTATGTTTTAAAACTGCTTTTGATCTTGATAGAAACTTATGATATTTTATTTAGATAGTCTTCAAAATGTATGACTAGACGAACTCTTTTGCATTGGGGCTCGTATAAGGTTTTGAAGCAAGCTCACCTTATGCAAATTGATGACGTTAATAGACATTTTATATGTTCTAATTGCAGATTAAGGAGTGTTATCCCAGGAATGCAAGCATACAGCTGGGCTCATACTTTTATTGATAATTTATTTGATTCAATGAATGGCAGCTACAAAAATTCAAGAAACAGAAGTGGAAAACCCCTACTCCAAGCACTGAAACCTAATTCACCTCACAAAGACGTGTGGAGACAAGCAAAACCTAAATTAAATTCCATGCAATTTGTGACTTCTGACGGGAAAGCATGTAATGTTCCTTCGATCCAGAACTGGTTACGTACTATAGAGAACATGAAATACCTAAGGGATAAACTATACAGGCTGTCCCAAGTACCACGTCACAGTGACACCAGAGGTAGCCAGCTCAAGAGGAACTTAACCAACCTAACATGATCCCAGTAAAAGTTGCACGGTTTTCGAGTTATTATCGAAATAAAGATTTTTGGGTATACTCTCCTTTGTCTTGACATTTTTAGTACCAGCATCGACTTGGAAAGCTTTTAATATCAGTTTTTTATGTGTATCGAATCGTGAATAGTTACTTCAGAAGTTTAATGTGTTATTTTGTCAGTAACTACCGTAAAATGCTGAAAAAACTTCATTAATATTGATTTAAGTTGGCTCAAAAACATGAATTTCAACTTAACCATGTGCCATGAAAAAAAATTACTAGAACGAAACAAATAATATCGTCAATAAATTAGGCATGTTCTGCAGATTAGAAATGGGATGACACATGTATCTTACTGCAATAACATTAGACATTCTTATCACTTTAGCGAAGCCCTATCGAACTATACTTAAAACTGGAACTCCGAAAGCAGTCCCTGCTAAGTGTACAAAAATGCTGTGCACGGCGATGGCTCATCTATTATCTGATACAATTATTTTGCCAAATGCACGAAGGCTAATATTAATGTTGTCTCCCTTTTCAAGGCTAGGACCGGATCCTAAAGAACGGATATAACCTAACCAAAAAAAAGTTGAAAATCCCAGCTTTGTCACTTCAAAGTTCAATATTTCAAAAGCGGCTGAACGATTTTGATAGAACATGTCGTAGAAAATCGCTAGAAAAACCTGCTTTCAAATAAAAAAACGCATTCACATCGGTTTAAGCGTTTAAGAGCTACAATGGCACAGACAGACAGACTTATAGCACCCCTCTTTTTGCGTCGGGGGTTAAAAGTATTAATTAATAGTCTAACCAACAAAAAGTTGCTAAACCCAATATTGTCACTTCAAAGTTCAATATCTCTAAAACGGCTGAACCATTTTGATAGAACATGTCTAAGAACCATCGCTAGAAAACTGCTTTCAAATAAAAAAACCGCATTCAAATCGATGCACCCGTTTATGAGCTACGGTGCCACAGACAGACAGACAGATAGACAAAATATAACGACCGTATATTTATTTTATTATAAATTTATAATTCAAATTAATTATATATTGCAAAGAAGACCGTCTATACAAATATAAGGAACTATATAAAACTAGTATTATTGCA
Organism: Choristoneura fumiferana; assembly: GCF_025370935.1. NCBI lineage: Eukaryota > Metazoa > Arthropoda > Insecta > Lepidoptera > Tortricidae > Choristoneura > Choristoneura fumiferana. The sequence goes on along the minus strand of NC_133476.1, from coordinate 987,589 downwards.
CGCCTAGACACAGGTTTATTGCATGTGAGGAACATAAAAAAGGTATTGTGGAATGGCTATTTGAAACATCATTAATATTTTTTTTAATGTAATTGGTGCCGCGATATAAATAAAGTTTGTGTGGCACTGCAAAAGATGTCGATGTGGAGACAGCATGCAAACGATGGCGTTAATTGTACGCAAATAAAAAAGAAGACAGTAACCGTTGTTTTATTATTATTAATAATAAAAGTTATTTATTGTGCTGGAAATATTTGCATGTGGACAGATCTATAGTTTTGAACTAACTTAATACGATTTTCAACTTTTATAGCATTTAATTATAGTTCTCATTACTCACAAACAGTTGAAAAACGAAGGAAAGTCAATGAAATGTTATTTCAAAAATTATTTACTGACTGATCTGAAACCTGTGTACACTATAGCACAGTACAGGGTAGATGATTATTTATACATATCAACTCCGAGCGACGACTTGGTTAAGATCGCGGTGGATGCGGAAAGCACAAGACCGGTCTGAGTGGAGAGCCTTGGGGGAGGCCTATGTCCAGCAGTTTTTCGGCTGACATGATGATGATGATGATGATTTCACTCCTTAGTTCCGACACTGCATTCTAGATGTCGCTGTAGGTCACGAGAGTGACTACTCTATTTCAGTATATGTATAAAGTATCTGTGTCGATTATGCTCTCGATTCTGAGTAGGAAAAACCATATTTTCCAAATTAAAAAAAAAAATGGGGTACACTTTTTGAAAACGCCCGTTCGTGGATTTCATCTAGTTGTTTCCAAGTTTATGGTCGCTAAAAATGTTATAGCAAAGAATTGAACCGACTACGAAAAAACCATGAAAATAATTTCTACCAGTCTGAAGTCGGTGCCTCAGCACGTGCCAGCAGGAATGGACCTATAGTCGTCTACCTCACCTAACATACTATAGGCTTCAATCACTCCTGCTGGCTCGTGCTGAGGCACGACTTCAGACTGGTAGAAAATTATTTCATGCTTTTTTGTAGTCGGTTCAATTTTTGTTATAATTTTTTTTCACGCTTTTTAGTGTAAATTATTTATGATACAATAGTTTAATGTCAACTGCTCGTCACATTTTACAAGATTGCTTTTTCCGGTGCAGAGACGTTCATTATTGAGGAGTCCTGGTGCTTCACCACCCGCTCCATTTCACCATGTATTACGATGAGCTTAGCAACTGTGTAAAGTAATTGAACCCGAGAAGTACTTGTTATTGAGTAGTAGGTACCTCTGTTGGTCAAATGTGGTCTTCATCATCAGTTCCACTTCACCAAATGATGATTTTTAAGAGTAAATGTCGAGTTTGCTATAATATATCAAATTACCATAGGATTTGGTGATTATGGGACCTAATTGAAGTTATTCCAAAACGAATAAAAAAAAAACAAATCGGTCCATAATTGACGGAGTTCTGAGGTAACAAACATAAAAAAATACATCCGGATTGATAACCTAATCCTTTTTTTAAGTCGGTTAAAAATATGGTGTGCCTGTGTGTGTTTTTATGTCATAGACTTAGACAAATGAAGATCAAATCATAGATAATCATTATCATCATGCGTCCCTTTTTCAGAGTTAGAGCAT